>NW_026861214.1:0-41899 GCF_026571515.1 Ruditapes philippinarum | reverse complement strand
ATATGCATGGGCTATTTTTAGATTACCTCACCAAGTCAGTAGATCTAAATAATAACTCGATCATGCACTGTGTGATTTGGACCACCCTTTGAAGACGGAATACTACTACAGTCAACCCGCATCCTCTATTTGTGTAAACTAATACAGACAAAAAACAATTATAAAAGAAACTAACTTTTGCGTCTTGGGAAAAAGAATTGAAACGGAACAATTTCGTTTATAAATTTATTACGGTTTAAAATCAATAAATCAAGTTAAAATACGAATCCTATTTATATAAACAAACTGGGATTACCGAAGTAACTAAAATAGCTTAGATTTTCCGTAATAATTACTTCGTCTGAAACTTCCGCAGTATGACAGAATCGCCCCGAATTGTCACGATTGCAATCGGAAGTACATCGGCTATTATCATTAATCCCGAAGAGTGACGGAAAAGGCCGAAAAGTTTGCGATTGGGCACGATTTCAAGCTGGTTTCCCGTTCAATTCATGCACTTTTAAATGTAACCCAGAAAACCACCTAACCGGAACAGGTTTTTCCAAATGAAATGGCTTGCAGCCGTGGCTGCAAGCCAAAAACAATTAAAAAGGTGTAAAATAAATCAGCCAAGCAGAAACATCTGTATACAATGAAATAAACGAGGAGGTGGACAGGGAGGTGGTGGATGAAAAATAAGTAAAATAGCAGGAATAAGACTAGCGATATGAAAACACGTAAGACACGGTTCTGAAAATTTGTCTTGTTGTTATGAAGAAGCTGCATCGCTGATTGGACGGTAATGATCACGTGCAAGCAGGACACTTTCTGATTGGCTATTAAACTATATAATAAATTAAGCAGAAAAGCAAAGTGGCGTTTAATTACCGAAATGATAACTTGCGTTGTACGAAATGAAAGTGGAGACCACAATTCTGACATAAAAAGAGATTTATCTGCTATAAAAACATATTCGATGCTGCATCTGTTGGCCGATAAGCAGGAAAAACTGTGTACTAGTAGGGGAGATCAATAAAAAACAAACTACAGTATATGAAGTTGAAAAAAAAGGGCAAAATTTAAATGTACATGTACAACTGAAAAATAAACTTTTGATATATTGAAAGATAAACCAATAATATAACTGACTTTTTCCAGTTTAAGCTTTGACTTATAATCGTCGGTCAATATGACAATTGAATTCTTAATTTTTTTTTACAATTTTAATAAAAAAAAAAAAGAGTAGTAAAAACTCAGTATTAAAATAGCACATAAAACACAAAAAAAAAAAAGAAAAGAAAACAATATTCATAAAATTTGTATTTTTTTTATTAAAATTAATAGATATTACAATTATTGTATAATAAACAATAATGCTCAACATGATCAACATGGTAATATAACCAGTGTCATATTTTTACTAACTTAAAGTGTGAACATATACCTTAAGAGGGGGTCTTCGCTAATAACGATAACATAATAAGGGACAACTACAAAGGTGTGGTACATGTACGTGTTGATCATGCGTTACATATAATGGTTTATAAATGATTGCATACATGTATATCCGTTGCTATTAATAACCACGATCATAAAGAAATAACAAGTAATAGTCTAATCTCTAGCATGCCAATCAAAAATTCATAATGAAGAACGTCTTTCGTCCGCTCATTCATAATAAGTGATATACATTTCTGGTATTTTATAAGAATATCTTGTCATCATATGTGTACTAGTTCATCTTCACTTGCTGCATTTCTTGCTTGGACGCCCTTTGATGCTTTGCATCAATGCTTTTCTTGTTCTATAAGGTAGGGACATTGCCAATGGCCATGGCCAGTAGATGACCTCTCTTTGATGTTTCAGGTCATTAGGTCAAAGGTAAAAGTAACTATGACACATCATGTAATAGAGAACTTGAGACGAAATGAGCCATGGTTTATTGGCGTCCGCGCCGAAGCATGGCGCCTCTTTATGGTATGAAATCAGATTTTGTGAAAGGGCGACAGCAACTTCTCGAGCCTTTTAGTCGGTCATAATAAAAGCCGATCATTCCGATCGGTATGAGGGTGCTTGATTATTATTAATTAAAAATGAAATGTCGCGATATGTACAATGAATAGCGAACTGGAGGATTTCGCAATGCAAACATTTTCAAATGCAATAACCTTTTCCGTCTCTTCTGTTTTTTATTTATCATTTTGTAGTACACAGTGGGTTATCATCATATTGTTAAAATAGAATGATGAGTTGATGACCTAAATATTCCGAAAATCTATTTATAGAGGGATGTACTCCTATCGTTAATTCCCCGGTCTCTCCCGGTCTATTTTGACCGGGATACTAGTGACCACACGTTTATTGTCCGGTCTCTCCCGTTTTGGAGTAGATGTTTGATATCGTTACAGAACAGAACAAATATTTTACAGATAATAAGTTTTTTTCCAAAATGAATGTTTGTCACTTAAAAGAGTAGTAAACGTAAAAAACTCAGTATTAAAATAGCACATAAAAACACAAAAAAGAGAGGAAAACAATATTCATAAAATCTGTATTTTTGTTATCAAAATATATATTACAATTATTGTATAATAAACAATAATGCTCAACATGACATGGTAATATAACCAGTGTCATATTTTTACTAAGTGTGAACAGATACCTTAAGAGGGGGTCTTCGCTAATTACATAATAAGGGACAATTCCACAAGTGTGGTGTTGATCATGCGTTACACATATGGATTATAAATGATTGTATACATGTATACCCGTTGCTATTAATAATCACGATCATAAAGAAATGACAAGTAATATTCTAATCTCTAGCATGCCAATCAAAGTTCATAATGAACAATGTCTTCCGTCCGTTCATTCTGGTAAAAACCGATTAACCATTGAAAAGTTTATAAGAATATCTTGACATCATATGTCTACTAGTTTCATCTTCACTTTCTGCATTTCTTGCTTGGACGCCCTTTGATGCTTTGCATCAATGCTTTTCTTGTATCACCTAGTATGGACATTGCACCTGATCATTTGATGACACATAATGATTTTGAGGTCATCGGGTCAAAAATCAGGGTCACAATGACGCTTAATGTAAAATCATTGTCCAATTAATTATTTGAAAAGGAATAAGCCATGCGTTTTATTAACTTGATATGTGCCCTTATTTCCTTAGTAGCCAGTTGATGACCGTACTGAGTCTGAGGTCATATGCTCGAAGGTCATTGTTACAGTGAAACTTATTTATCTTTTTTGTTTGTTTGTTTGTTTCATTTTACGCCTTTTCCCAACAGTATTTCAGTCATATAGGCGGGTAGTTTCCTAACCATCGTTCCTGGAGAGGTACACAAGTACTAGACTACCTTCCTCCGCGCTAAACTACCAAAGCATATCCCGGGGATTGAACCCACGCCAGAGAGGTAACTGGATTAGAAGTCATCGACACTAACCCCTCGACCACAGAGGCGGTCTAAACTTATTTAGCGCAGTGAAACTTTTAAGCATAATTTTGTATGTATACCACTGTGACTTGGAGGGGAAGTAGGGGCATCATATGCTTATGGCACATTTCTAATTAACTTAAATATTTTAATTACAATTTTGCGTGCAGTATAAGTCTTTTTGTCTCCAAATAATTTAAGGTATTCATTTTGTTCATCTTATTAACTCATGAGCTCCACTTAATTCTCTCGTGGGCACGACATAGCAACTAGTGCTCACGACAAGTAACCCGTGAGCACGAATTAATTATCTCGTGTGCACAACTAAGTAACTCGCGCGCATGACTAAAGTAACTAGTGCTTACGACATGGTTACTCGTGCGCACGACTTATTCACTCGTGCGCACGAACATAGAATCTCGTGCGCACCAGATAAATTAAAACATACACATGTCATCTCTGTGCCGCCGTGCACATTGCCTACCAATTGAGAACACTGAAATTATACTTTGAGCAAAGCCAGACTTTAGAAAAATTATCCTGTCATACAGCATTAACTAGTCTAATCAATCCCTGCTTAAGTGATATCTACTGTGGCCATACTTCCTGATTTTAGTAAGGCGTTTGATTTGGTGGCCACGAAATCCTTACTCTGAAAAATTTATAAAACCATATGAGTAGTATGTGGCAACAAATGTCAAATGGTGCAAGTTGTGTTATTACTATCGGAAATGCTCGTAGTCAAGTCAGGAGTGCCAAAAGGCTCCATGTTAGGATCTTCAATATTAGCTCGTATGTTTCAAAGTAAAATTCGAGCTGTTATAAGATTTGTTGCCAGTAAAATCATAAATGTTTATAAATGTACTCAAACTATTTTAAAGGTATAAATATTATACTCGACATGTTAGCTTATCATGACCAAAGGCAGTTGTAAGACAAGGTGCATTAGTCTAAAAACTATTTTTTAGTAAAGCCCCTTTTACAGTTTTTTTTTCAAAAATGCCCATTAAGTAGAATAAATATTTATGTGATCACGGTGGTTATTGATTATTCAGGTGAGGTTGATTATTTAATTGAAACAAAATATGACATTCAGTATTTACAATTAGATTGGCATAATTCCACTTTTACTTGTGAACATTTATTAAAAATGGTTTTGATAGTCTTTGCACTCATTTGACGAGCGTTAACACTGCTTGTGATGCTCTTCTTTTAAATATGCATTTATGAAAAAATATTTTGTAAGCATTTTCATATTTTATATATAAAAGTTGTCTCACAAAAGTTATCATGAGGAATCTAAATGTCTGTGTATCGCTATCCCATTTTACGCCACACATTTTTTTTTTTAAATCGGTCAATTATAAAGTACATTTTAATTTTGTACATTTATATTCTAAAATGGTTGAATATTTAAACGTAGACATAATTGCAAAATATCAATAACCTACACCACTTCACAACTTGAACCATTAGAACCAGGACTCGAACCAGCGGATAAACGAAATCATCTATGCTACTTAGGTAACCAATATGTGAAAGTACTGTTATAACGACGGCGTAGATTCCATTCATGTAAATTACTTATTCTTGTTTGTAACTTAAAATACATTCATGTAAATGACTTATTCTTACATTGAAAAGTAAAATCCATTCGTTTAAATGACTTATTCTTGCATGTACATATACATTACATAAACTCAATGGTAAATTAGTATTCTAATATTCTTTGTATGCCCCTTCTATGCTTCTATGCCCCATTTTCTTATGTGTTTGTATGGAAAAGATAATCAATAGTGTAAATTATATAATTTTGTCACATAAATCCTGATCGCAAATTGTAATGTACATATTTTGTATGTTTAAATTGTTAAATTGTTAATTGGTGATATTTTAACCACTGGTGGCAGTGTCAGTGTTTGGACCCCATCCCTATCTGCCCCAGAACCCCTGCTACAACCCTGAAAAATAATGCAACACTCTAAGGCTTATATAAGATATCAAATACAAAACCACCGATAAAATTATAAAAAAAATCCACTATCAAAGTTATAGAAAGGTGAAAAGCTTTCTATATGTTCATTTGCCAAACAATGTGGAACACAGGAAATCGTCGTTTCGGCGACTCATTACGTCGACTCATCGCTGCATCATTCATTAACATCAATAAAAAGAACTAGGATTCTACAGCTTACCTAATTCAAGTCCAACGAATATCAATATTCTATCGATTTTTTCCCCGTTTCACAGTATTTTTTGACTTGTCGCAGCCATTTTGGATTCTGATACCTGTGTGATATACGCGATCTGATTGGACGTCCAATTTGGCTCGTCCAATCAGATCGCATATTACAACGTAGGTATCAGGCTAACCCAAATCTGACGTGTGCTGTAAAATCGCGACGCATGCGTACTGTAATGGGAACCTCGTAATCTATTTATATCATATTATCTGAAAGTCCCATGTAACAATGTTAAATTGCAATTGTCATCTCCTTATTTCAGAAACTTAACTAAGATGTTTTGAAAACATTATATTCTTTGTTGACAGAAACATTGATTTATAAACAATGAATTTCATAAAAAGTAAGTACGACTTGCATCAGAAATATAAATAAAAAGGTAAATACTAAATATCATCTTATTTTACAAAGTCTTACGTTTTCCATAAAAAGGTATGAGAAGTTTGTACACGGACTATTGGAAGATAAAACAATTACCTTTACGAGTTATTGACAATTATTATGATTTACACAACATGAGTGATGAGATTTTATAAACGAGAACATTTAGTTAAGAAATTTATGTCGGACATTCACAATAAGACAATGAATAAGTAATTTACATGAGTAGACTTTTTACTCGAATACTCTTCCATAATTAAAGTTCAGTGATGATAAACTTATGAGCATTACAAATTGAATATTAGTATCGTCAGTGAGGAACATAGTCTGATACATATGTGAGTTTCATGTCAGCTCCTGTTTTGTACAACACGCGTGTTACAAAAGTAATCAGTTACGGAGCTCCGACATACATGAATAAGAATCTATTTTCTAAAAGAAACGGAAATCAATTATCATCTCTGTTCAACAACATGTATATATTACGATTTTTTACACTAATAAATTGACGTATACGGTTGTAGTTTTGTAGTTTTTTCTCTCTCTTTTCTCCTTTTTACTTTTTTCTTTGTTACAGTAGGGTGAACGTGTCAGTTTACACGCAAAACGCACGTTACACGCTATACGAACGCACGTTACACGCTATACGAACGCACGTTCTACGCACGCAAAACGAAACGAAATACGCAGACGCACGCAAAACGATATACGCTAAACGAAATACGCTAAACGATATACGCACGCTAAAACGCACGCAAAATGAAAACGTTTCTAAACCTTTATTAAAACATCGTTATCATTTTAAGTTTTTAACAACTTTAGCTACATGTAGAACGTTTAAGCGATAAATTTTGATCATCATATACATGTAGAGTGGGTGGACCAATGTAAATAAAAGAACCGGTGACCTTAATTGGGTATTCTGTTAAATATTTTTAGATATTCGTACAGAAGTACTATTTTACGCCGAGCATTGGTATACGC
Source organism: Ruditapes philippinarum (assembly GCF_026571515.1). Classification (NCBI taxonomy): domain Eukaryota; kingdom Metazoa; phylum Mollusca; class Bivalvia; order Venerida; family Veneridae; genus Ruditapes; species Ruditapes philippinarum. The sequence continues at coordinate 34,866 of NW_026861214.1, read as the reverse complement.
CGAGCATTGGTCCACCCACTCTAGATCTATACTGTAAGGTAGCTAGAAATGTATTTTAAACGAGTTTATGTAAGAACTGAAATGCACTCAACCTAGCACCGAAATAAATTTTTGTCACAGCCTCAACAAATGATTTTTAGATATATTTATAAGCTATCATGCGCTAATATCAAAAGTAAAAAAGTTAATGTAAAGTGTTCCTTTTTATGCGCAATCGGATAAAGAACTATCCCTTGCATTCACTACGTAATCTCTACGTAATACTAATAGTCCAAAATGGCCGACATTGAAAAATTCATTGCAAATTTTTATAAATATACAGTGGTAACAATTAAATTCAGATGGATTTATGTGGCAAATCTATATATTAAGTGAGGCTGCATCATAAACAATCGAAATATATAATCTTGAGTGTAAAATGAAGGAATTAACTATTTTGACAGAAGTCACGAAAACAGATTAAAAACACAGGATTCTACCACGGATAACATTGAGGGAAATGGATAACATTAAAGGAAAAGCTTCCAGAATCAAGAATGATTAAATTGCTGGCACAATACGTAGATTTAAGTTGATGTCCTGTATGTTCCATTAGGACACCACATATGATTTACTGTCTTGTCGCCAGTAAAAGCTTCTCAAAACGAAAGTGAAAGTAGAAATACAGTTGAGTTCACACTAAACTTCCCACCCTTGTGCACTTCTAGTGCACTAGAGCTGAACTAGAAGTGCACACCGTGTGCACTTCTAGTGCACTAGACCATATGACCAGGCTGACCAGGGAAGGTGACACCTAAATGGTTTATTGGATAATTGCATATCAAGTGACAAGGGGCATCCATTGTTAAGCTTCTGTAAGAAAAACAAAATTTGGGAATATAATTATGGCCTATTCATGAATATTAACAAGTAAATTTTAAAATCAGCAGTTTTAACATTTTAAGTGATATCATGTTAAAGCTTAAATTAAAAACAAATATATTTATTGTAATCATATTTTTCTTAGCCCGTATTTAATTGTAATTCTAAAATAATACCCCTTTAAATCAAATTTATAGAATTAATAAGGTTATTTGTAAATAATAAATATGCTCCTTAGAATCTAATGGATATTTAAATAAGTGTTTTTAAAGCTTACTTTTTTAATGGCCATGCATTTCAACTTTTCTAGAGTACAAATGGGAAAATCTGATAATTCTGGCCTGAATTTAGTTTGTAACAACATAAACTTTTTTTTCACAAGCTCAAACAAATCAAGGAAAGGTTTATATTTAAGCTAAAATATTATTTCTAGAATATATAACTTAGAGATAATTCCTCATGTTGAATATTGAAAGAGAATATTTTTTTTTTTAAAAAATCAATATACTGTGATTATTTAGTATATTGTGTAATGCTTGCATATGTTTTAAAGATATCAATAATTAAAATATTATCAATAAAATAAATAAATTTTGATAACTTATACATGATTTCAATATCAAAAATTTAATGTATAAGGGGAATTACTTTTATTGAAGAGCCTGGGATTCATCAGGCGTTGGATCCCAAGCTAGTTAGTCATAAAGATAAATGACCATAATTTTTGTATGATCAAATATACAAAAAAAAAAAATCAAAATGGCAGAATGCATATTAGATATACTTTTGTCTCTAAAGCGGAATTTTCTATATTTATCCATTTATCCACATTTCTTGCCATTCTGCATAATAATAAATAACTTAAGAGGACATTCCTGATGTTCAAGATTGAAAGAGAATATTAATTCATTAATTTTAAAACAATCTATACACTGTGATATTATGTTTTTCAACCATGAAATGCTTGCATTCTTTTTAAAGATATAAATAATTAAAAAATTTCCATGAAATAAATAAAATTGATAACTTTATTTAAGATTTCTTTATTAAGGATTTAATGTATAATGGGAATGCTTTTATACAAAGGGAAATGCTCAAGTCATGCTGTGTATTGGTATTTTTCTGAGAGCGACTTTTCATTACACTGGTCTCCTGCTGATAAGAGGGCCTCAGGGTAAATAACAAAAATGCAGATGTATGCAATATTTATTTATAATTACCTGTTTTTTCCCCAAAATAAATGTAAGACATAGATAAATGACTATAATGTTTGTATAATCAAATGTAAAAAATAATCACAATGGCATAAACGCATGTTAGATATTATTGTCATTATTGTCTTTGAAGTGGAATTTTCTAATCTTATCATTAAAAAAACTGGTTTAAAATCAATATCAGTGTTAACTATTCTAGAAAGACCTCAAATCAATATTTATCCACATTTTTTTTGCAATTCTGCATTAAAATTTTGCAGCATCTTTTAGTTTCTGAACTCGGAAATGTTAATTTTTTCTATTATAGATTTGACAAATTTGCCTTGTCAGTTTTAACACATTTAGAAGATAATATATTTTTAAAGAAAATTTAAATATTTAAATACATGATTATAAAACCTTTGCAAACTCCTTTTTATCTTTAATGCAAATCTGGTTTTTTTTTTTTTAAATAAAATATCATACATGAGCAGAAGACAGTAACAGAAGATTAAAGTGTCAAAAGTCACGCTGTGTATTGGTATTTTATTATAGTACCCTGCTGATAAGAGAGCCCCTTAGGGTAAATAACAAAAGGCAGATGATAAATATAAGAAGGCAATGTAAATTCTGTATGTGCAAATAAATTTCATTACAAGTAGTACAAAAAGAAAAAAGAAAACTGAAATATTTTAGCATTTTATAATGAACTCATAAAATAATCATACTGCATAATTATGTTACAATGCATGAAAAAAAGGATAAAAGATTGGTGTTGTCTCAAAAAATGGAAATGAAAGATTTTCTAATCTTTTTGTTAATATCCATGTCAGTTAAAATATACTAGTGTCCAACAGGTACATATCCACTTAATCCACAATTCATACATACCACCATTATATGTAAATATTTTTATTTTCAGAATAATATATATCATTTATATTAATCCTAGGTAAATCTTGGTTTGAGAAGGTAAGAGAGATTTTAAATTAGATAAAATTGACAAAATTTAGGCCAATTATAAACATATTAAATTAAAGGCTATTAATGCTTAAAATCATAACCTTTAACTAAAACAATTATAAGATAAGAAAAAAAAACTAATTTGTATAATTTGCCCCCCACCCCTATTTCATTACCAGATTATAATAAAATAGAATCAAATATTAATAAATAAATATCTATTACTTTTGTTTATTTATGCACTAACTTATTAACATTAAAGTTATAATTATTCATATTTACTTATTCTAACAATTAAGTTATAAAGTACAAAATCAGTAAAATTAATGACTTTGAACAATAATTGTTCTAATATTTTATGCCATATTTTACAAAATCCAATATTCAGAACTTCAAATTTATTATGGAAAACTATATAATACAGATATCTATATTTTTCTATCTTTTTGTAAAAGTCAAATTGTTATTCATTGAAATAGTAGATAACTGCTTACATATAATAGGTCTGGTGCACTACAAAGTGCACTTATGAAGTGCACTAGTAGTGCACTACTAGTGCACTTTGTAGTGCACTAGTAGTGCACATCTAGTGCACTCCTAGTGCACTTTGTGTAACCTTTAGTGTGAACTCAACTGTAATCAGCGAAATCACTAAAAAAAGGTAAAATTTCTAGGACATTACAATATATTAGTATAGATCTATATAAATATTAAGAACGCAATTTTATTTTAGGTCTGAAACTGTAATCAAGAGGAAAAAAATGAGGAAAATTATTGGATTTACAAAGACAGCACAACAGAAAATATTTTTCATATCACTTAAAATTGAAACTTATTGACCTGCGCTTAATATGTAATATGAAATTAGGCAAAGCCTATGAACGGGGAAGTCGTTAAAAAATTCCTTTCTTTCTTTCCGTTTTAAAATTGTCATTCGGTATTACATGCACCGCTTCCCTTTTCACTCGGAACACTCGACGTTTATTATTTATCCGAAAAGTTGAGATTTGCTCCGTTATCGGAATACCCCGCCTTTTATCATTGAGTTACATTGTAAATGGTGGCCCCCGACTAGAACTGACACTGAAAAATTCATTGATAGGTATAGAATTCTATATATTTTTTAATTGTTTTTTATTTGATTTTCTTTTAAATATACACATGTAGTCTATAGCCGGGCAAGTCAAAGCCCGGACCTGCGGTTTTTGACTTCCCCGTATTAATATGCTTTATCACACACCAGTGCCGATTTTGCCACTCAGTAAATATGGTATTGCACATCCATGCATATAATTTGACATGACCTCATAAGCATTATAAAAACATTATGTAAAAATGGCTAAATGGTAGCATTATACTATAGGCGTATAAATGAAAAACTACTCTTATTTCACTTTAAACAGTCTTTATTTTGTGTATGTGATACAGTAGGGTGAACGTTTCAGTTTACACGCAAAACGCACGTTGCGGAAAAAACGCATGCACGTTACATGCTATACGAACACACGTTACACGCATCCTTTATGAACTGAAATACGCAAACGCATGCAAAATGAAATACGCTACACGATATACGCACGCTTAAACGCACGCAAAATAGAAATCGTTTCTAAACGTTAATAAAATATCCTTATCATATAAATTTTTAACAACTTCTAAGCTAGATCGTTTAGTGATTTGATTAACCCTTTCACTGCCATAGGGACGGCTTAACGCCCTTATGGAATGAAGTCAGATTTTGTGAAAGGGCGACAGCAACTTCTCGAGCCTTTGAGTCGGTCATAATAAAAGCCGATCATTCCGATCGGTATGAGGGTGCTTGATTATTAATTAAGAATGAAATGTCGCGATATGTTAACTGGAGAATTTCGCAATGCAAACATTTTCAAATGAAATAACCTTTTCCGTCAATAAATGGCGCTCTTCGGGTTTTTTTATTTATCATTTTGTAGTACACAGTGGGTTATCATGGTATGTTATTGTTGTACATGTATCCTAGAATGATCAGTTGATGACCTAAATATTCCAAAAATCTATAGATATATCTATTTGTCACTCCTATCGGTAATTAGCGGTCTCTCCCGGTCTATTTTGACCGGGATTTACTAGTGACCGGCGAATAGTACCACACGTTTATTGTCCGGTCTCTCCCGGTTTTGGAGTAGATGTTTGATATCGTTACAATTAGAAAAAAACAACAACAATAGCATGTTTCATTTTATCTAAATGAGATAAAAACAATAAATATGTACACCGATTTATATGTAATATAAATCCGTGATATGTACAATATTTGAGAAAAAGGTACATTTTTATGGTATTAAAATGACATTATCAACTTTGAAACATTTTATTTAATTTGTTATCCGTGTTTAGTAAAGATGCCGAGGAATTATTCAAAGTTACAAATTAGATTTTATAAATTATTCAATTGATTGATAATTTAAATATATTTTATAGCCAGATAAAATCTTTTATGTCATTGTGGCTAATTTCATTTCGTAAACGCAAGTTATCATTTCGGTAATTAAACGCCACTTTGCTTTTCTGTTAATTTATTATATAGTTTAATAGCCAATCAGAAAGTGTCCTGCTTGCACGTGATCATTACCGTCCAATCAGCGTGCAGCTTCTTCATAACAAAGAAAATTTTCAGAACGTTCTTACGTGTTTCATATCGCTAGTCTTATTCCTGCTATTTTACTTATTTTTCATCCGTTTTCCATTTGGATTTATATGGTAAACGTTTAAACAATTACTACTGTCTTAAATTAACTAGAGATCACTGCATCACGGATGGGATAAAGTTCTTAATTTTGGTGCTTTGCGGCTCGGTTACGTACAATTCTGGACACAAAATGGCGTCAACTATCCAGATTATCGGACATTCATTTGTGACTCGGCTGAAGCGATTTATTAGGGATAATCCTAGTTTCAAATTTAATTTGAATTTGTCAAGTAACCCTCTTGTCCCCATATCTGGCGGAAAAATTCCGCCAAAGGGCAAAATTTATTATGCCATTAGAACAAATATCTATTAAGCAAAAGATATCCCCATATCTGGCTGAAAAAATTCCGCCGTTGAAAAAAGGGCAAAATTTATTATGCCATTAGAACAAATATCTATTAAGCAAAAGATATCCCCATATCTGGCTGAAAAAATTCCGCCATGACAATAACAATATGAAAAACAAAATAAAAGACAAATAGAAAAAACCCATATCTGGCTGAAAAAATTCCGCCATTACAATAACAATATGAAAAACAAAATAAAGTTTCCTTTTAAAAGGAAAGGCTTGCACAGTTGTGCCTTCATCCCAATTTAACCCTTTAAAATTGTTTTTTTTTTTGTTTCAATTTATTATCACATTTTTTTTTTTTTTGAATTACGGTATTTGTATATCATAAAGGGTTTATTTAGTTTTTTTTTTTTTTTTTTTTTTTTTGGAAAACCGAATATTTTTTGTCAATCTATTCTCTATTGTATAAAACTAATAAAAAAATGATCAATCGTAAAAATACTAACGTGATACTGAAGGAAAACAAGTGTGCACATTTCATTTCCCCTTTTTCACAGCGAAATCATTCCTTTGCTTTATAGACAAGTAAATGCACTAAAATACTTTTACTTTTACGTGGTACCAATTAATAAGCATGTATCAACTATGTTACACGATCACAAATAGACGATTCAGCACGTGGCAAGGTTAATGATATGCATGGGCTATTTTTAGATTACCTGACCAAGAAGTTGAATTGCGTTCAGTAGATCTAAATATAACTCGGTCATGCGTGATTTGGTAAGCAGGACCACCCTTTGAACTACAGTCACCATTCTCTATTGTATAAAACTAATACATACAAAAAACAATTATAAAAGAAACAAACTTTTGCGTCTTGAAAAACAATTGAAACGGAACAATTTCGTTTATAATTTATTACGGTTTAAACCGATAAATCAAGTAAAAATAGAAATCCTATTTATATAAACAATCTAGCTGGGATTACCGAAGTAACTAAAATAGCTTAGATTTCCGTAATATTACTTCGTCTGATTCCGCAGTATGACGGAATCGCCCGAATTGTCACGATTGCAATCGGAACTACATCGGCTATTATCATTAATCCGAAGACTGACGGAAAAGGCCGAAAAGTTGCTATTGGCACGATTGCTGCTGGTTTCCAGTTCAATCATGCACTAACAGATGTAAGCAGGAAACCACCTAACCGGAATAAGTTTTCCATATGAAATGGCTTGCAGCCGTGGCTGCAAGCCATTAAAAGACAAATAGAAATAAAGTTTCCTTTTAAAAGGAAAGGCTTGCACAGTTGTGCCTTCATCCCAACATATTTATTTGTTTTTATTTTTGTAAAAACGAATATTTTTGTCAAAACGATTTGAAATCTATTCTCTATTGTATAAAACTAATAAAGAAAATAATCAATCGTAAAAATACTAACGTGAAGATCTATCAATCTGAAAGGAAACAAGTGTGCACATTTCATTTAATTAATAAGCATGTTCCCAGATACGATGCGCTATCTATAAATCATCACGTGGTAAGGTTAATGATATGCATGGGCTATTTTTAGATTACCTCACCAAGTTCAGTAGATCTAAATATAACTCGATCATGCACTGTGTGATTTGGACCACCCTTTGAAGACGGAATACTACTACAGTCAACATCCTCTATTGTGTAAAACTAATACAGACAAAAAACAATTATAAAAGAAACTAACTTTTGCGTCTTGAAAAAGAATTGAAACGGAACAATTTCGTTTATAATTTATTACGGTTTAAATCAATAAATCAAGTTAAAATACGAATCCTATTTATATAAACAAACTGGGATTACCGAAGTAACTAAAATAGCTTAGATTTCCGTAATATTACTTCGTCTGATTCCGCAGTATGACAGAATCGCCCGAATTGTCACGATTGCAATCGGAAGTACATCGGCTATTATCATTAATCCGAAGAGTGACGGAAAAGGCCGAAAAGTTGCGATTGGCACGATTTCAGCTGGTTTCCCGTTCAATCATGCACTTTTAAATGTAAGCAGAAAACCACCTAACCGGAACAGGTTTTCCAAATGAAATGGCTTGCAGCCGTGGCTGCAAGCCAAAAACAATAAAAAGGTGTAAAATAATAGCCAAGCAGAAACATCTGATACAATGAAATAACGAGGAGGTGGAAAGGGAGGTGGTGGATGAAAAATAAGTAAAATAGCAGGAATAAGACTAGCGATATGAAACACGTAAGAACGTTCTGAAAATTTTCTTTGTTATGAAGAAGCTGCACGCTGATTGGACGGTAATGATCACGTGCAAGCAGGACACTTTCTGATTGGCTATTAAACTATATAATAAATTAACAGAAAAGCAAAGTGGCGTTTAATTACCGAAATGATAACTTGCGTTTACGAAATGAAATGAGCCACAATGACATAAAAGATTTTATCTGGCTATAAAATATATTTATGTGCATCTGTTGGCCGATAAGCAGGAAAAACTGTGTACTAGTATGGGGAGATCAATAAAAACAACTACAGTATATGAAGTTGAAAAAAGGGCAAAATTTAAATGTACATGTACATGGTTTAAAAATAAACAATATTATATATTGAAAGATAAACCATAATATACTGACTTTTCCAGTTAAGCTTTGACTTATAATCGTCGGTCAATATGACAATTGAATTCTTAATTTTTTTTTACAATTTTAATAAAAAAAAGAGTAGTAAAAACTCAGTATTAAAATAGCACATAAAACACAAAAAAAAGAAAAGAAAACAATATTCATAAAATTTGTATTTTTTTTATTAAAATTAATAGATATTACAATTATTGTATAATAAACAATAATGCTCAACATGATCAACATGGTAATATAACCAGTGTCATATTTTTACTAACTTAAAGTGTGAACATATACCTTAAGAGGGGGTCTTCGCTAATAGCGATAACATAATAAGGGACAACTACAAAGGTGTGGTACATGTACGTGTTGATCATGCGTTACATATATGGTTTATAAATGATTGCATACATGTATATCCGTTGCTATTAATAACCACGATCATAAAGAAATAACAAGTAATAGTCTAATCTCTAGCATGCCAATCAAAATTCATAATGAAGAACGTCTTTCGTCCGCTCATTCATAATAAGTGATATACATTTCTGGTATTTTATAAGAATATCTTGTCATCATATGTGTACTAGTTCATCTTCACTTGCTGCATTTCTTGCTTGGACGCCCTTTGATGCTTTGCATCAATGCTTTTCTTGTTCTATAAGGTAGGGACATTGCCAATGGCCCATGGCCAGTAGATGACCTCTCTTGATGTTTCAGGTCATTAGGTCAAAGGTAAAAGTAACTATGACACATCATGTAATAGAGAACTTGAGACGAAATGAGCCATGGTTTATTGGCGTCCGCGCCGAAGCATGGCGCCTCTTTATGGTATGAAATCAGATTTTGTGAAAGGGCGACAGCAACTTCTCGAGCCTTTTAGTCGGTCATAATAAAAGCCGATCATTCCGATCGGTATGAGGGTGCTTGATTATTATTAATTAAAAATGAAATGTCGCGATATGTACAATGAATAGCGAACTGGAGGATTTCGCAATGCAAACATTTTCAAATGCAATAACCTTTTCCGTCTCTTCTGTTTTTTATTTATCATTTTGTAGTACACAGTGGGTTATCATCATATGTTAAAATAGAATGATGAGTTGATGACCTAAATATTCCGAAAATCTATTTATAGAGGGATGTACTCCTATCGGTAATTCCGGTCTCTCCCGGTCTATTTTGACCGGGATACTAGTGACCACACGTTTATTGTCCGGTCTCTCCCGGTTTTGGAGTAGATGTTTGATATCGTTACAGAACAGAACAAATATTTTACAGATAAATAAGCTTTTTTCCAAAATGAATGTTTGTCACTTAAAAGAGTAGTAAACGTAAAAAACTCAGTATTAAAATAGCACATAAAAACACAAAAAAGAGAGGAAAACAATATTCATAAAATCTGTATTTTTGTTATTAAAATAGATATTACAATTATTGTATAATAAACAATAATGCTCAACATGACATGGTAATATAACCAGTGTCATATTTTTACTAAGTGTGAACAGATACCTTAAGAGGGGGTCTTCGCTAATAGCGATTACATAATAAGGGACAATTCCACAAGTGTGGTGTTGATCATGCGTTACACATATGGATTATAAATGATTGTATACATGTATACCCGTTGCTATTAATAATCACGATCATAAAGAAATGACAAGTAATATTCTAATCTCTAGCATGCCAATCAAAGTTCATAATGAACAATGTCTTCCGTCCGTTCATTCTGGTAAAAACCGATTAACCATTGAAAAGTTTATAAGAATATCTTGACATCATATGTCTACTAGTTCATCTTCACTTTCTGCATTTCTTGCTTGGACGCCCTTTGATGCTTTGCATCAATGCTTTTCTTGTATCACCTAGTATGGACATTGCACCTGATCATTTGATGACACATAATGATTTTGAGGTCATCGGGTCAAAAATCAGGGTCACAATGACGCTTAATGTAAAATCATTGTCCAATTAATTATTTGAAAAGGAATAAGCCATGCGTTTTATTACTTGATATGTGCCCTTATTTCCTTAGTAGCCAGTTGATGACCGTACTGAGTCTGAGGTCATATGCTCGAAGGTCATTGTTACAGTGAAACTTATTTATCTTTTTTGTTTGTTTGTTTGTTTCATTTTACGCCTTTTCCCAACAGTATTTCAGTCATATAGGCGGGTAGTTTCCTAACCATCGTTCCTGGAGAGGTACACAAGTACTAGACTACCTTCCTCCGCGCTAAACTACCAAAGCATATCCCGGGGATTGAACCCACGCCAGAGAGGTAACTGGATTAGAAGTCATCGACACTAACCCCTCGACCACAGAGGCGGTCTAAACTTATTTAGCGCAGTGAAACTTTTAAGCATAATTTTGTATGTATACCACTGTGACTTGGAGGGGAAGTAGGGGCATCATATGCTTATGGCACATTTCTAATTAACTTAAATATTTTAATTACAATTTTGCGTGCAGTATAAGTCTTTTTGTCTCCAAATAATTTAAGGTATTCATTTTGTTCATCTTATTAACTCATGAGCTCCACTTAATTCTCTCGTGGGCACGACATAGCAACTAGTGCTCACGACAAGTAACCCGTGAGCACGAATTAATTATCTCGTGTGCACAACTAAGTAACTCGCGCGCATGACTAAAGTAACTAGTGCTTACGACATGGTTACTCGTGCGCACGACTTATTCACTCGTGCGCACGACATAGAATCTCGTGCGCACCAGATAAATTAAAACATACACATGTCATCTCTGTGCCGCCGTGCACATTGCCTACCAATTGAGAACACTGAAATTATACTTTGAGCAAAGCCAGACTTTAGAAAAATTATCCTGTCATACAGCATTAACTAGTCTAATCAATCCCTGCTTAAGTGATATCTACTGTGGCCATACTTCCTGATTTTAGTAAGGCGTTTGATTTGGTGGCCACGAAATCCTTACTCTGAAAAATTTATAAAACCATATGAGTAGTATGTGGCAACAAATGTCAAATGGTGCAAGTTGTGTTATTACTATCGGAAATGCTCGTAGTCAAGTCAGGAGTGCCAAAAGGCTCCATGTTAGGATCTTCAATATTAGCTCGTATGTTTCAAAGTAAAATTCGAGCTGTTATAAGATTTGTTGCCAGTAAAATCATAAATGTTTATAAATGTACTCAAACTATTTTAAAGGTATAAATATTATACTCGACATGTTAGCTTATCATGACCAAAGGCAGTTGTAAGACAAGGTGCATTAGTCTAAAAACTATTTTTTAGTAAAGCCCCTTTTACAGTTTTTTTTTTTTCAAAAATGCCCATTAAGTAGAATAAATATTTATGTGATCACGGTGGTTATTGATTATTCAGGTGAGGTTGATTATTTAATTGAAACAAATATGACATTCAGTATTTACAATTAGATTGGCATAATTCCACTTTTACTTGTGAACATTTATTAAAAATGGTTTTGATAGTCTTTGCACTCATTTGACGAGCGTTAACACTGCTTGTGATGCTCTTCTTTTAAATATGCATTTATGAAAAAATATTTTGTAAGCATTTTCATATTTTATATATAAAAGTTGTCTCACAAAAGTTATCATGAGGAATCTAAATGTCTGTGTATCGCTATCCCCATTTTACGCCACACATTTTTTTTTTTAAATCGGTCAATTATAAAGTACATTTTAATTTTGTACATTTATATTCTAAAATGGTTGAATATTTAAACGTAGACATAATTGCAAAATATCAATTAACCTACACCACTTCACAACTTGAACCATTAGAACCAGGACTCGAACCAGCGGATAAAACGAAATCATCTATGCTACTTAGGTAACCAATATGTGAAAGTACTGTTATAACGACGGCGTAGATTCCATTCATGTAAATTACTTATTCTTGTTTGTAACTTAAAATACATTCATGTAAATGACTTATTCTTACATTGAAAAGTAAAATCCATTCGTTTAAATGACTTATTCTTGCATGTACATATACATTACATAAACTCAATGGTAAATTAGTATTCTAATATTCTTTGTATGCCCCTTCTATGCTTCTATGCCCCATTTTCTTATGTGTTTGTATGGAAAAGATAATCAATAGTGTAAATTATATAATTTTGTCAACATAAATCCTGATCGCAAATTGTAATGTACATATTTTGTATGTTTAAATTGTTAAATTGTTAATTGGTGATATTTTAACCACTGGTGGCAGTGTCAGTGTTTGGACCCCATCCCTATCTGCCCCAGAACCCCTGCTACAACCCTGAAAAATAATGCAACACTCTAAGGCTTATATAAGATATCAAATACAAAACCACCGATAAAATTATAAAAAAAATCCACTATCAAAGTTATAGAAAGGTGAAAAGCTTTCTATATGTTCATTTGCCAAACAATGTGGAACACAGGAAATCGTCGTTTCGGCGACTCATTACGTCGACTCATCGCTGCATCATTCATTAACATCAATAAAAAGAACTAGGATTCTACAGCTTACCTAATTCAAGTCCAACGAAGAGTAATATTCTATTGATTTTTTTCTGTTTCACTGTATTTTTTTTACTTGTCGCAGCCATTTTGGATTCTGATACCTGTGTTATATACGCGATCTGATTGGACGTCCAATTTGGCTCGTCCAATCACATCGCATATTACAAACGTAGGTATCAGGCTAACCCAAATCTGACGTGTGCTGTAAAATCGCGACGCATGCGTACTGTAATGGGAACCTCGTAATCTATTTATATCATATTATCTGAAAGTCCCATGTAACAATGTTAAATTGCAATTGTCATCTCCTTATTTCAGAAACTTAACTAAGATGTTTTGAAAACATTATATTCTTTGTTGACAGAAACATTGATTTATAAACAATGAATTTCATAAAAAGTAAGTACGACTTGCATCAGAAATATAAATAAAAAGGTAAATACTAAATATCATCTTATTTTACAAAGTCTTACGTTTTCCATAAAAAGGTATGAGAAGTTTGTACACGGACTATTGGAAGATAAAACAATTACCTTTACGAGTTATTGACAATTATTATGATTTACACAACATGAGTGATGAGATTTTATAAACGAGAACATTTAGTTAAGAAATTTATGTCGGACATTCACAATAAGACAATGAATAAGTAATTTACATGAGTAGACTTTTTACTCGAATACTCTTCCATAATTAAAGTTCAGTGATGATAAACTTATGAGCATTACAAATTGAATATTAGTATCGTCAGTGAGGAACATAGTCTGATACATATGTGAGTTTCATGTCAGCTCCTGTTTTGTACAACACGCGTGTTACAAAAGTAATCAGTTACGGAGCTCCGACATACATGAATAAGAATCTATTTTCTAAAAGAAACGGAAATCAATTATCATCTCTGTTTCAACAACATGTATATATTACGATTTTTTACACTAATAAATTGACGTATACGGTTGTAGTTTTGTAGTTTTTTCTCTCTCTTTTCTCCTTTTTACTTTTTTCTTTGTTACAGTAGGGTGAACGTGTCAGTTTACACGCAAAACGCACGTTACACGCTATACGAACGCACGTTACACGCTATACGAACGCACGTTCTACGCACGCAAAACGAAACGAAATACGCAGACGCACGCAAAACGATATACGCTAAACGAAATACGCTAAACGATATACGCACGCTAAAACGCACGCAAAATGAAAACGTTTCTAAACCTTTATTAAAAACATCGTTATCATTTTAAGTTTTTAACAACTTTAGCTACATGTAGAACGTTTAAGCGATAAATTTTGATCATCATATACATGTAGAGTGGGTGGACCAATGTAAAATAAAAGAACCGGTGACCTTAATTGGGTATTCTGTTAAATATTTTTAGATATTCGTACAGAAGTACTATTTTACGCCGAGCATTGGTATACGCCGAGCATTGGTCCACCCACTCTAGATCTATACTGTAAGGTAGCTAGAAATGTATTTTAAACGAGTTTATGTAAGAACTGAAATGCACTCAACCTAGCACCGAAATAAATTTTTGTCACAGCCTCAACAAATGATTTTTAGATATATTTATAAGCTATCATGCGCTAATATCAAAAGTAAAAAAGTTAATGTAAAGTGTTCCTTTTTATGCGCAATCGGATAAAGAACTATCCCTTGCATTCACTACGTAATCTCTACGTAATACTAATAGTCCAAAATGGCCGACATTGAAAAATTCATTGCAAATTTTTATAAATATACAGTGGTAACAATTAAATTCAGATGGATTTATGTGGCAAATCTATATATTAAGTGAGGCTGCATCATAAACAATCGAAATATATAATCTTGAGTGTAAAATGAAGGAATTAACTATTTTGACAGAAGTCACGAAAACAGATTAAAAACACAGGATTCTACCACGGATAACATTGAGGGAAATGGATAACATTAAAGGAAAAGCTTCCAGAATCAAGAATGATTAAATTGCTGGCACAATACGTAGATTTAAGTTGATGTCCTGTATGTTCCATTAGGACACCACATATGATTTACTGTCTTGTCGCCAGTAAAAGCTTTCTCAAAACGAAAGTGAAAGTAGAAATACAGTTGAGTTCACACTAAACTTCCCACCCTTGTGCACTTCTAGTGCACTAGAGCTGAACTAGAAGTGCACACCGTGTGCACTTCTAGTGCACTAGACCATATGACCAGGCTGACCAGGGAAGGTGACACCTAAATGATTTATTGGATAATTGCATATCAAGTGACAAGGGGCATCCATTGTTAAGCTTCTGTAAGAAAAACAAAATTTGGGAATATAATTATGGCCTATTCATGAATATTAACAAGTAAATTTTAAAATCAGCAGTTTTAACATTTTAAGTGATATCATGTTAAAGCTTAAATTAAAAACAAATATATTTATTGTAATCATATTTTTCTTAGCCCGTATTTAATTGTAATTCTAAAATAATACCCCTTTAAATCAAATTTATAGAATTAATAAGGTTATTTGTAAATAATAAATATGCTCCTTAGAATCTAATGGATATTTAAATAAGTGTTTTTAAAGCTTACTTTTTTAATGGCCATGCATTTCAACTTTTCTAGAGTACAAATGGGAAAATCTGATAATTCTGGCCTGAATTTAGTTTGTAACAACATAAACTTTTTTTTCACAAGCTCAAACAAATCAAGGAAAGGTTTATATTTAAGCTAAAATATTATTTCTAGAATATATAACTTAGAGATAATTCCTCATGTTGAATATTGAAAGAGAATATTTTTTTTTTTAAAAAATCAATATACTGTGATTATTTAGTATATTGTGTAATGCTTGCATATGTTTTAAAGATATCAATAATTAAAATATTATCAATAAAATAAATAAATTTGATAACTTATACATGATTTCAATATCAAAAATTTAATGTATAAGGGGAATTACTTTTATTGAAGAGCCTGGGATTCATCAGGCGTTGGATCCCAAGCTAGTTAGATAAATGCCATAATTTTTGTATGATCAAATATACAAAAAAAAATAATCAAAATGGCAGAATGCGTATTAGATATACTTTTGTCTCTAAAGCGGAATATTTATCCATTTATCCACATTTCTTGCCATTCTGCATAATAATAAATAACTTAAGAGGGCATTCCTGATGTTCAAGATTGAAAGAGAATATTAATTCATTAATTTTAAAACAATCCATACACTGTGATATTATGTTTTTCAACCATGAAATGCTTGCATTCTTTTTAAAGATATAAATAATTAAAAAATTTCCATGAAATAAATAAAATTGATAACTTTATTTAAGCTTTCTATATAAAGGATTTAATGTATAATGGGAATGCTTTTAAACAAGAGGAAATGCTCAAGTCATGCTGTGTATTGGTATTTTTCTGAGAGCGACTTTTCATTACACTGGTCTCCTGCTGATAAGAGGGCCTCAGGGTAAATAACAAAAATGCAGATGTATGCAATATTTATTTATAATTACCTGTTTTTTCCCCAAAATAAATGTAAGACATAGATAAATGACTATAATGTTTGTATAATCAAATGTAAAACATAATCATAATGGCATAAACGCAAGCTAGATATTATTGTCATTATTGTCTTTGAAGTGGAATTTTCTAATCTGATCATAAAAAACTGGTTTAAAATCAATTTCAGTGTTAACTATTCTAGAAAGACCTCGTATCAATATTTATCCACATTTTTTACAATGCTGCATTAAATTTGCAGCATCTTTTAGTTTCTGAACTCGGAAATGTTAATTTTTTCTATTATAGATTTGACAAATTTGCCTTGTCAGTTTTAACACATTTAGAAGATAATATATTTCAAAGAAAATTTATTTTAAATACATGATTATAAAACCTTTGCAACCTTCTTTTTATCTTTAATGCAAATCTGTTTTTTTTTTAAATAAAATATCATACATGAGCAGAAGACAGTAACAGAAGATTAAAAGTGTCAAAAGTCATGCTGTGTATTGGTATTTTATTATAGTACCCTGCTGATAAGAGAGCCCCTTAGGGTAAATAACAAAAGGCAGATGATAAATATAAGTAGGCAATGTAAATTCTGTACATGCAAATAAATTCCATTACAAGTAGTACAAAAAGAAAATAGAAAACTGAAATATTTTAGCATTTTATAATGAACTCATAAAATAATCATATTGCATAATTATGTTACAATGCATGAAAAAAAAGATAAAAGATTGGTGTTGTCTCAAAAAATGGAAATGAAAGATTTTCTAATCTTTTTGTTAATATCCATGTCAGTTAAAATATACTAGTGTCCAACAGGTACATATCCACTTAATCCACAATTCATACATACCACCATTATATGTAAATATTTTTATTTTCAGAATAATATATATCATTTATATTAATCCTAGGTAAATCTTGGTTTGAGTAGGTAAGAGAGATTTTAAATTAGATAAAATTGACAAAATTTTGGCCAATTATGAACATATTAAATTAAAGGCTATTAATGCTTAAAATCATAACCTTTAACTAAAACAATTATAAGATAAGAAAAAAAAACTAATTTGTATAATTTGCCCCCACCCCTATTTCATTACCAGATTATAATAAAATAGAATCAAATATTAATAAATAAATATCTATTACTTTTGTTTATTTATGCACTAACTTATTAACATTAAAGTTATAATTATTCATATTTACTTATTCTAACAATTAAGTTATAAAGTACAAAATCAGTAAAATTAATGACTTTGAACAATTATTGTTCTAATATTTTATGCCATATTTTACAAAATCCAATATTCAGAACTTCAAATTTATTATGGAAAACTATATAATACAGATATCTATATTTTTCTATCTTTTTGTAAAAGTCAAATTGTTATTCATTGAAATAGTAGATAACTGCTTACATATAATAGGTCTGGTGCACTACAAAGTGCACTTATGAAGTGCACTAGTAGTGCACTACTAGTGCACTTTGTAGTGCACTAGTAGTGCACATCTAGTGCACTCCTAGTGCACTTTGTGTAACCTTTAGTGTGAACTCAACTGTAATCAGCGAAATCACTAAAAAAAGGTAAAATTTCTAGGACATTACAATATATTAGTATAGATCTATATAAATATTAAGAACGCAATTTTATTTTAGGTCTGAAACTGTAATCAAGAGGAAAAAAATGAGGAAAATTATTGGATTTACAAAGACAGCACAACAGAAAATATTTTTCATATCACTTAAAATTGAAACTTATTGACCTGCGCTTAATATGTAATATGAAATTAGGCAAAGCCTATGAACGGGGAAGTCGTTAAAAAATTCCTTTCTTTCTTTCCGTTTTAAAATTGTCATTCGGTATTACATGCACCGCTTCCCTTTTCACTCGGAACACTCGACGTTTATTATTTATCCGAAAAGTTGAGATTTGCTCCGTTATCGGAATACCCCGCCTTTTATCATTGAGTTACATTGTAAATGGTGGCCCCCGACTAGAACTGACACTGAAAAATTCATTGATAGGTATAGAATTCTATATATTTTTTAATTGTTTTTTATTTGATTTTCTTTTAAATATACACATGTAGTCTATAGCCGGGCAAGTCAAAGCCCGGACCTGCGGTTTTTGACTTCCCCGTATTAATATGCTTTATCACACACCAGTGCCGATTTTGCCACTCAGTAAATATGGTATTGAACATCCATGCATATAATTTGACATGACCTCATAAGCGTTATAAAAACATTATGTAAAAATGGCTAAATGGTAGCATTATACTATAGGCGTATAAATGAAAAACTACTCTTATTTCACTTTAAACAGTCTTTATTTTGTGTATGTGATACAGTAGGGTGAACGTTTCAGTTTACACGCAAAACGCACGTTGCAGAAAAAACGCATGCACGTTACATGCTATACGAACACACGTTACACGCATCCTTTATGAACTGAAATACGCAAACGCATGCAAAATGAAATACGCTACACGATATACGCACGCTTAAACGCACGCAAAATAGAAATCGTTTCTAAACGTTAATAAAATATCCTTATCATATAAATTTTTAACAACTTCTAAGCTAGATCGTTTAGTGATTTGATTAACCCTTTCACTGCCATAGGGACGGCTTAAGCCGTCCCTGTTATTTTCGGCGTATTTGCCATATAGACGGCTTTAGCCGTTTCTATAAAAATAATAGTTATAATAATAAATAAATATAATAATAATAATAATAATAAATATAAAGAAAATTATACCATCGACAATAATTATTATTATACTAACAGATTTGGAAACATATATAATTATTATAATACTAATAACAAATGATAATAATTATATTAATTAATAATATAGTAATTTCTTAGAAAATCCTCTGGCAAATAGGTGAACAATAAAACAATAACCCTCTGGCAGGGAAAGGGTTAAATGATAGCTAGCCATTCATGTATTTTAAACGGGTTTATGTTAACTAACTTATCTTATGTCCCCTCATTAGTGAATAGTTCAGAGCTGTAAAAATGAAAAAATCAGTTTTACAGTATCTTTTTTGTGATTCCATATACCATGCCAGTAATGGTCCCCTGACAGGGAAGGGAACACTTCCTTACTCAGATAGTGGATCTGAACACCTCTGTCTGCATTATAGGACATTTGCCATACCTTTTTTTTATTTTTCAATGAAATTTGGTGGATTTTTTCAATATCAATCAAACAGATGTAATTGTTACTCAATATTATAGTGATATGTTGCCTTACTAACTTGGTTTCATTTCCTAGGAGGTTATAATAAGGGAAAATTACCCCCATTTTTAAATATATAATGTATTTGCTTGAACAAATAGGCATCATAGAAAATTTACCTTAGCTCTCTTCATTGTCAATATAATTTAATGTGGTTTTCTTATTTTAGTCAATTAGATGTAGTAGTTACTTGATAGTATAACATTATTTGGCTTTACTTACTTTGTTTCAGTGACCAAAAGGTTATAACAAGGTAAACTTACCCAAATTTTCAATGATTTAGTGTGGTAAAGTTATTAATAAGGCATTATAGAAAATTAGCCATTATTTCTTAATTTGCAATGAAATTTGTTGGGATTTTCTTAATTAAGTCAATTTGATGTAGGTTTAACTTAATATAATAATACTATGTTGCTTATATAACTTTGATTCATTTACCATGAGTTTATAATCAGGTAATATTACTCCCATTTTTAATGAATTAGTGTGTTAGCTTGTATAGTTATACATCATAGGAAATAAGCCATAATTTTTTGAATATTCAATGTAATTTATTGAGATATTCTTATTTTAATCAATTAGATATGCTTGTTAATTAATATAATAGATTTATGTTGCACTTATAATTCTGTTTCATTTCCTAGGCTGATATAATAAGGTAAAAATCCCCATTTTGTAGTGAATTGGTGTTCTATCTTAAGACAGTAAGGTATCTTAGGAAATTTGCAATAACTCTTATATTTTGTAATGAAATTTGGTTGGACTTCCTTACTTTAGTCAATTAGATACGTTTGTTAATTAATATGATAGATTAATGTTCCTCTTGTAGCTTTGTTTAATTTCCAAGGCTCTTTTAATTAGGTAAAATTTTCATATTTTGTTGTTGATTTAGTGCACTATCTTGGACATTTAGGCATCTTAGGAGATTTGCCATAATTCTCATATTTTGTAATGAAATTTGTTAGGACTACCTTATTTTAGTCAATTACATATGTTTGTTAATTAATATAATAGATTTATGTTATATAAAAAATTCTGTATCATTTCCTAAGAGGTTAATTTTAAGGTAAAATTACCCGGTGTATCAACATTTTATGTGGCACTGCTTTCTTTAATAGTTAGGGTCCAGATAGAATTTACTATAACATTTATATTTTTCCTGGACAATTATTGAAATCTTCTTTTTTAAGTCATCTAATGAAAGCTTTTAATTAATAAAGTTGATTTGGATTGAGTTATCAATTACATTACTTTTCATAGGGATCTTGAATTATGCCTTTTTAATGAACTGACCTACCTATGAAGCATAAAATTGATATTGTAGGAAAATTAAAATTACAATCAATTGAAATTGCACAGGTCCCAAAAGATATATTAGTATGCAAAATGGGTTTATGTAAATTTATATAAATACATAGGTGATATTTAAGTATATTATAGTTAGAATTTTATCAGTTATGTCTAGGTTTATAACTTACTTGAGGGAAGTTAAACAAGTGACTTGGGACTACAGCTAGCATACCTATCTTACTCAGCTGAGAAAAATCTTTAAAGAATTATATGGTTATATATGGATAGGTTATATACTTTTAAGTTAGCAAAGGGTGACACAGGCTCATCTCGGGTATCTCAAAGGGGTATTATGTTAAGTAATGATTACGGATTGATAAACCTTAAAAGTTATTTTAGATAATATACAGAATAAAAATCAAGAAAGCTATATATGTTTATCAAAGTGGGTTATATTATTGACCAGCCTGGGCATCTGTTCGCTATCAGTGTTATACGGTTTGTAAGTGACCAGTAAAAGCCCAGGCCACATACAAAAATAGTAGTCTATGGCTTGATTATGAGCTGACAGATAGGGGAATTTTGTAAAGGGTGGCTTAGCCTGTCTGTTGTGATTACATGTCTAAAAAGTTCAACATGCTATATTTTAGCCACCATAGAATTTTTTATCTAGAAAAATATCTAGTTATTTTTATTTGTACAAAAATATAGAAATAGTACAATGTACAATGTATAATTAGTAAAATGTTTACTATACATGTACACATAATGTAACTATTAACAAATGTCGGTACAGCTGCGGTACAGTATTTAGACGGTCACGGGTTCGAGTACATGTCAGGATGCACTTTTTTCTCACCCTGTGACTGACAAACATTTGTATAGCCCAGCTAGAAATTAATTCACAATGCTAAGTAAGCCTGGGAAATTCGAAGAAATATTTGCATACACAGTAGGTTTATAACTATTCAGTATTTAAACAAGTAAAACGTGTAAGCGGCCGAATAGCTCAGAGGAAATCAAGAGCCGCGGAATCGTATTCCGAGTGTCAGGGGTTCGAGTGCCTGCCAGGCTGTTACATATCAATATAAATCCGTCAAGAAAAATAGGCAGGAACTGTCTAAAATAATTATCACCTAAATAGTATTCAGATAGGATTCGGACAGTCTTTGATGAAAAGTCAGAAGATGAACTTGTAAAGGGGGTGGGGTGCTAGTCTGATCACCGTAAATATCACAATAATACTTCTTTATATAATATTTCTATTCTTTGACAGGGGCACAGAACATCTCTTACATGTTTAAGAAACAACAAATTTACATAATATATCTATCTAAGAAATTCTTTTACTTCTCAATAGTAACAGACGCAAAACACGGTACTTAAGCGCTTAGACGAACGCAGACGCACGCTAAACGTTTCTGGGAATAAGAAACGCACGCTTTCAGACGCACGATAAACGAAAAACGATACACGGAAAACGATAAACGTTAAACGCTTGTAAACGATGCACGCTTGAGAAAGCGTTTCAGCAAACGCACGTTGCACGCTATACGCACGCACGTTACACGAAAAACGGACGCACGAAAAACGCTATTTTTGACAACCGAAACGTTCACCCTACTGTATAATAGTGTAAAATGATAACCTATTATTGACTTTAACTTGTACAGTTTGTAAACTTTCAACAGAAAACAGTACATTTTCACAAGGAAACAGAAGGTCTATCAAGTAAATCTTCATCGGAAGAAAGAGAACAACTTTTGAAACCTACAGAAGAAAAAGAAACACCTTTGAAACCTACAGAAGAAAGACTTCAACCTTTGAAACATACAGAAGAAAGAGAACAACCTTTGACACATACAGAAGAAAGAGAACAACTTTTGAAACCTACAGAAGAAAGAGAACAACCTCCGTCACATACAGAAGAAAGACAACAACCATCGACACATACAGAAGAAAGAGAACAACCTTTGACACATACAGAAGAAAGAGAACAACCTCCGACACATACAGAAGAAAGAGAACAACTTTTTAAACCTACACAAGAAAGTGAACAATCTTTGACACGCACAGAAGAAAATGAAAAGCTATTACCAAAACATTCGGTAGAAAGTGGGCTAGCCTTAAAACCTACCAATGAAAGTGAAAAAAGTAAAGTTTTAAAAGCTACAAAAATATGGTGGGGAAGTGGAAAACTCTCTAATTCTGCAAAAAGCGATTTAGAAAGAGAAACGTGTAAAGTGGACATTCATGGATATGAAAAAGAAATTAATCAAGATGAAGATTCGCCAACACGTGAAAAATGTGTAGTGGAAATTCATGGGGATAAATATGAAAAAGAAATTAATCGAGATAAAGATTCACCAACAAGTGAAAAATATGTAGTGGAAATTCATGGGGATAAATATGAAAAAGAAATAAATCAAGATGAAAATTCGTCAACAAGTGAAAGATGTGTAGTGGAAATTCATGGGGATAAATATGAAAAAGAAATTAATCAAGATGAACATTCGCCCAGAAGTGAAAAAAGCGTAGCGGACATTCATGGGGATAAACATGAAGAAGAAGACAATCAAGGTGAAGGTTCGCCCAGAAGTGAAAAAAGTGTAGAGGACATTCCTGGAGATAAATATGAGGAAGAAGATATTCATATTGAAGATTCGCCAACAAGTGAAAAAAGTGTTGCGAACATCCCTGGGGATAAACATGAAGAAGACGATAATCAAGTTGAAGATTCACCAACAAGTGAAAACAGTGTAGCGAACATTCATGGGGCTAAACATGAAGAGAAAGATAATAAAGGTAAAGATTCGCCAACAAGTGAAAAAAGTGTAGCGAACATTCCTGGGGATAAATATGAAGAAAAAGATAATCAAGGTGAACATCCGCCAACAAGTGATAAAAATGAAGCGGACATTTCTGGTGAAAAATATGAAGAAGAAGATACTCAAGATGAAGATTCGTCTACAAGTTCTTTGAAACTTGATGAAGACGATGACGAAGAGGAATATTTTTCGGCTACTGATGATAAATGATAATAATTATGATGCTGTTATATTTGTATATTGATTAGGATAAGTTATTAAAACGTTTTATATGGTTTATTTTCAAATCAGTATGTTTGCATGTGTTCAGTTATTTGTATAGGCATTTTATTAAATAGATTATTAGATAATTATATTACGATTTTGTTTTTTTGCCATGAAAACGTAATTTTCAAACAAAATGCTATCATTTCTGTTTCTCGGAAGCTTTCTATTTTTGACGTTCTGAGACATTGCCTTGTGGACCTCTACAGAGCTGATAATAATAACGCAAATTGGATCAATATTTGGCTTCCCTGAAGGTCATTTAGCTAATTATTAAAATTTTATATTACTACGCGTTTGTAACTCGCACCTGACGTTTATGTTATTTATATACACAGCTGCTGCCTATATATGAAGTAATTTATCTCTAAAAATGAAAGTTTGCAGTATTGAAAATTCGTTAAAAAGACATTTGACAGGTTTTATGACCCTATATAAACGATTATTTGCAGAATAACCGGGTTTTTGCCCTTGAATTAATATTGAATTTAACTTATACTCGTATAGACTTTTATAATCATTGGATAATCGTGACGTTTATAATATTTGTTTTAAATACACGACTGCTGTCAATTTATAAAGAAATCTTACTTTTTCTCTAATAAAGAAGTTTGCAGTATTATAAATTCGTTATAAATATTCCTGATAGGTTTAATGGCCGTATATAAACCGCTGTTTGCAATATAACCCTCACCTAATGGTTCGAGTATATTTACAAACAACGGTTAATGTAGGGCCATATAGCCTGCCAAAAATCTTTATAACTAATAATATAATAAAACACATTTAAGTCTCCTGTGTAAAACTATTCTAAACGCTTAAGATATTTGGCTTGAATTATTTTCTTTAATTTATATGGGTATTTTTTAAAGTTTGTCCGGATTACTACTCTTATACCATTGATGCAATTTCAAAGAAACTTTATAGGATTGATTGGTAGTCAAATTATTGCACATATTACACAGGATTTCCGCTCGAATGACTTTTGGTCCAGTTATAGCCTTTAATGAAAAAGATATTAATAAAGTTTGTCCAGACTACTCCTCTTATATCAATAATGCGATTTCAATGAAACTTTACAGGATTGATTGGTAGGTCAAATACTTGAAGTTGTGCATGATGCACAGGTCTTTAGGTTCATGATTTTTGGCTGAGTTATTGCCCTTGAATAAAAATATGTGTTTTTGTGTTGCCAGCTATACACAGAAGTTTGTCTGGACTACTCCTCAGAAACTACTGGTGCAATGTCTAGCTGGGCATCTCATCAACATTTTTCGGTTCATTGATTTTTTTACCCTTTCCATGATTTTAATCTTGAAATTTGTCTGGACTTCTCCTATTATACCACTAATGCAATTTCAATGAAACTTTACAGGATTGATCGATAGCTCAAATTATTTTGCATATTACCAAAACAGGTCTTTCGGTTGAATGATTTTTGCCGAGTTATGGCTATCATGAGGCGACACATGTCACCACTGATGGTCCTTTTGCATATTTTGACCTCTTTTTCGTAATTTACGTAAATTACTTGTTTCTCCACCCGTCGATGTTTTACTTTAAAATACATTTTAAAATTTTCATGAAAATAAGAGCCTAAAGGAATGCTGCTTTAATAAATTATATAAACTTTTTGTTCCGAAAATCAAGCAAATATATTATTCAAGAGTTTCTTTCTATACAGTATATCGGAGGTTTAGTTTTACATATTTTATCGTTTTGCTATCAATGACAAAACTTAGAATGTGTTCAAGTTTTATTTGTATTTATTCAAAACGGATAGTTATAAGTTATACTTAAGAAATAATATATCCCATACTGTGATTTTATCGCTCAATAACATCACTGTTTGGAGTTCGGATGCGAGGAATTATATCACGAGGGCGTAACCCCAGTGATATAATGATGCGCATCCGAACGACAAACAGTGATGTTATCCAGCGATACAATCACCGACTTGGATATATTATTTCGATTCTAACACGACATAAACAAATAAATGCTGCTGTACCTGCTATTAAGCAAAATTTCGCCTGATTTGTCTCCGTATTTTTTGTCAGCGCGTCAGATTTATATAGAGGTTACGTCTCATGTATTATGATTACGTCACATGTCTAAATATAGAACGTCAAACAGTGACTCTATTGCATATTCTAACACGACCCGCATTTTTCCCTATTGAACATAAAAGAACAGAAAGTGTGTGTTATTATGCAACAGATGCACAGTTTGACGTTCTTTTTTTAGACATGTGACGTAATCATTATACACGTGACGTAACAACGCCCTCGTGATATAATTCCTCGCATCCGAACTCCAAACAGTGATGTTATTGAGCGATAAAATCACTGTTTGGGATATATTATTTCTTAAATAACACACACTTTCGGTTCTTCTATGTTCAATAGGGAAAAATGCGGGTCGTGTTAGAATAAGAAATACCATTTGAACAATGAAGGCAACCGATGTTATGTTACCTAAATTTAGATGTAATATACCACCAACATTAAACTCTCATTATCATTAATCTCGTTGTATTTGCGTATTTGCCAACTAGCCGGTATTTAACATGATACATTTTGCCTTTAGCAATACTTATTAAAAGATACCATGATGAACAGTTTAGCTGTGGTGGCAAGAACATGTACGTATGTAAGAAGAGCATGTGATACGTTCATATGCTTAATACACAATTGAGTTGAATAAGTACCATTTTAGCCCGTCATTTCGAAGTATTATGATCGCTGACCATTACTAAAACAATTTTAAAGATATCATTATCAAACTTGGAATATTTACTTGTCCTGACAGTGACAAGTAAGACAAGGGCCATTATTCTGAAAGCTATATATTGGGAGTGTTGTCCTTTTTAAACTCAAAATTTCCTACTAAGTACTAATTAAGCTGCTCGATCGTGAAACCCGAACATGCATGTATAAAGTCGTGACTGGCGAGGAAACGTGTGCCAGAGTTAAAGGGGGAAAAAGCAATGTGTGGATCGGTGAAATTGATGAAGGAACCAAATTGCTTGTAAAATATCTGGTAATGGTCATACAACAAAACACGTCATGCATGCACTATTTTTTGTTGCAATGCTAAAGTTCTTTACAATAAGTGGAGTCCTTAAAATTGGTTCTTTCGGCAGATGTTGAGCTGATAATGGACATAGAAGAATTCTTTTGGTCATCTGGCGGCATGCAGCTTAAAAGCAGCACGCCTCCAGATTCATTCTAATTTTTATGAAAATTTTGAAAATGTAATTAAAAGCAGCACGTTTCCAGATTAATGCTTATTTTCATGGAAATTTTGAAAATTAAACAAAATGTATAATATTGTGAAGTAACCAAAAAGAATCAATTTACACATTACCAATGGCACTTACTACCCAAGTTAATTACAAAAACAGGTCAAAATATGCAAAGTATGCCCTTACTATGTTAGTAACACAGTAGAAATATAGTTACACATAATGAAAAATTCACCGTTAACAGCTCATAACATGTCAATTTTTACTTGAATATTGAATACTTCTATTTTTCCTAAAATTTCAGTAAATTTTTCACAAGTTTGATTTATTGAAAAGTTTCACTCATCTAGAGGCATGCTGCTTTAAAGTAAAATATTGTGAAGTGAACCAAGAAAGAAATTGACACGATGCAATCGGCACTTATAATCTAAGTAAATTACCAAAAACTGGTCAAAATTTGCAAATGCTGTTGCAAATGCAGTAGAAATATGGTTATAAATATTGTAAAAATCGGTCAATAATTGCATATATGATATAAATAATCTCTTGAATGTTTAATCTGTTTACCTTTCTTAAAATCTTTCTTAAGAACATTTTTCAGAAGTTTAATTTTCTTAAAATATTTTGGCTCATCTGTAGGCATGCAGCTTTAATATTTAAATTTATTAGTAATAAAAAGAAATTTATCTTACAGTTTCATGACTTCGGACATTAGATTGGAAAATATTCATATATCTCGGTACTGTGGGAAAAACTAGGAATTCCCAGGAAATTCTGGATGGAAAATACTGTTCAATTTATAATATTTTCATATAAACAATCAAAACTTTGTGACTACTGGCTAAATATACGGGTATACCTGTAAGTGTTTACATTGTACAATAGCTTTCACACCCTGAAAAAGGCCCTTTATCCTGTATATATAGTACTAAATGGTATTATTTTGTGCATAAACTGCTTAATCCTAATTTTCACTCGGTTGATTTGTGATCACAGTTGGCGAATGTAAGTTTATAAAGTGACTTACGTAGAAATGAATGAATTAGAGACCCTGTATAGAATTTTAATCACTGTTGTTGAAGTGGGTTTTATTAAAATTGAGACATGCGAATTAAGGCACTTGTGCAGGAAGAAGTACTTGTCTAGGAAAATAAAATGCTCTTGCGAAACAGAGGTTCTGGTATCAATCTAGTTCAAAACACATTCAACAGTAGTGTATGGAAAAAATAGAAAAATAAAGAATCTGACCTAGTACATCCGGGTTACACTTCAATCTACGACAATAATGACCCCCATAAGGGGCGTAGCTAGTTCAAAATTGATATAACGCACACTCACGCGGGGGGGGGGGGGGGTTAAGGGGACAGGGACCGCTATAGGCCCTCCTTCAAGGTCCAGGTAGGTGTGCGAAATACCCGGAAGCTCCTCGATTTTCACCATTCATAGTTGAATAATGTATGCATTTCTGTGTCAAATTGTGGTCAATAAAATGATAAATTTATGTTAGTAGGATAAATAATTGTATATGCAATAGTATGACATTTGTACTGTATAGTAACGTGATTTAGAGATTTTCTTAAATATAATTGCTACATTGAATAACAATATTTCAAGGTCTTTGGTCAACGTTATACTAGTATAAGGATATACATTGCATAAACAGACACACAAATGACGCTTTCACTTACACAGCCAATAAGTACCAAACGGTGATCTTTTTCGTCGTGCAAATGTCAATATAACGATGTCAGCCTGGATCTCTCTGTCTCTGTGGATGTGCAAAAGTCCTAAGCCAGAGAGTCTTTAGCCCTCTGATGAATGAATGAACGTTCAGCGGCTTCGGTAGAAATTGGCATTGCCAGAAGCAAGTGCATACACCTGTTCACATTTGGATAAAAACTTTGTCGGTATATCCTGTAGCATATATTCTATAGTGGATGGAGCAAACAGTGAAGATTCGCACAGTGTCTCCCAGCGTTCAACACTCGCGTATAAAATTTCCTGATCGTCCTATAAATCATCTTGCACAACCATATTAATGTCAGCAATCGACGGTCCAAGTTGATTTCCGCGTATTATAGCAATCGAACGTTTAATATCATCTTTCGCACGTGCTTCTGCTTCTTATGCTTCGATGAAAACAGAAAACAGTCGAACGTGGATGTCATTTACTTATTAGGCATAAAAAAAGAAAACTTATTTGTTTTGAGCGAATATTCAATTTATTACACTGAGAAGTGTACTTTGCTAAAAGTTTACCGCTAAAATATTGCAATTTTGAATTATGATTAATTGATAAGAGAGATGTATATACAAAAGACCGGTAAAATAAAAAATGAGTAGATATTTTGGCGACCAGTTGCCCATATGGGGGAGTCCTCCAAAAGAGTACAAGAAAAGCATTGATGCAAAGCATCAAAGGGCGACGCCAAAAGAATTTGGTCCAGTTTTGCACCTACATACATGTCCTTGACAAAAGATGTGTACTTTATAGCAGTACCATTACATGTGACCTGGAAGCTAGGCCCAGTTTAAGTTGAAACTTGAACCAAAAATAAAAGACTCTGTCTTGCCAAGATGCAAAGACAATTGATAGTCAATTAACCAATCTTATAAGACTCATGCTATAAGAAAGAATTTCTTCAGATTTATTTTACCAGATACAAAGATACCTGAGTCATCAGCATATAATCACAGGCACTAGTATCGGACCTGGGAAGAAAAAATATGACCAGATTGATAAAAAAAACTGTGTTCATCTTAAAAGTGTCAAAAACCAAAAAAAAAATGTAAATAATGACCCCCTTTTAAAATATACTATTAACTTAAAGTATATTTTTAAAGGGGGTCATTATTTACATTTTTTTTTTTGGTTTTTGACACTTTTAAGATGAACACAGGTTTTTTTATCAATATGGTTCTTCCCAGGTCTGATACTCGTGCCTGTGCATATAATAAAAGCTTATTGCTTAGGGTTGCAGACATGTCATTGACATATATTAGACATAAAAGAGGACCTAAAAGGAACATCAGGGGGACACCACAAGTACTCAGAGCAGTAGTTGAATGAGTACCAGCCACATCCACCAGCTGCTGTCTATCAGAGATAAGACTTAAACCATGTAAGAATAATGTCATTACATATGGCAGATGCTTGAAGTTTCATGAAGAAAAAGAAAAAGAACTTCTTCATGTGCAGTATAGTGTGATCAACTGTATCAAATGCCCTTTGTAGATCTAAAAGTATCATGCAAATCTAAAAGTATCATGCAATACTGCCTTTGTCCATTTCAAATTTAATACAATCTGTTAAATAAATCAAACATGTGTCAGTTAAAAAAACACTTCTAAGCCCTGACTGAAACTGCCTGACCATGACTTGAACCCTTGACTTTCAGAAGACCAACTGAGCTATCTGGCTGGCTACACTTTTCTCTTTAATAATGAAACAGTTCTAAACCACAACTTATCTCCTCACTATATTGATTTGTGTCCTTGAATTTCTGATGTTTACAGAGCATAGTGAATTAAACTCATGGTTATATGCAGTCACAGGATGAGAAAAACTTTCAGCTTGACCAGAACTAGAACCTGTGACCCACAGAATAATGTACCGCGGCTGTAGCGATTGAGCTTACACATTTTCTCCCCTAAATAGTGAACATTTCTAAACCTTGACAGATACTTTTAGATTTTTAAATTAACAAATTATTAATTCTTAAGAAAAAGAAACCCTACATACTCATAGTCTTAATTAAAATAACAATTTATATATTATTGTATAATTATTTTTACTAAAAGGGCTTAGACAGTTATTGGTTGTGCCATTATTTATATCAGGTCAATTTGAAAGTGAACATAACTGTGCTAATACATGTACAATATCTACTTTTTGTACAGATAAAAAAACTAACCTTTTTTCTTTGATAAGAAATTTTATGAAGACTGATTAGTATTTTGCATCAAGGACACCGGGCAAAAACATGAAAATGCAACAAACGAACCACTTTGTGGTAGATAGTATTTTCATGTTTCATCTGGCGCCCGGTTACTTATTGTACTTTGTTAGTGTTCATGTGGCACAAGTCATCCAATATAAAATTTAGTGCACAAATTTATTCAAGGGCAAGTAACAATCTACTCTATGAAAAGTCTGTTGTCGTGTTGACTCAGGAGACCTGGAGGTTGAGACCGGTGTCCCTCCATTACAAATAGATAAGACAGAAGCTGTCCTTTTCAAACTATGCACCCTTTAATAATAATGGCATAACTGTAACTCTTTAAATTCAGAAATATTGTTGGTCTCATCATATCAATATACTAAGATATACATGTATGCACATAACATTAATAATTCCCAGTTTCTATTAAATAAATATGAAATCCTAACATTAACATTAACATTGGTACAATGGATAGAATTCAAAATCTAGTAGAAAGAAAACTATAATGAATAAAATGTATTATAGAAACTATTATTAGTCAGCTAACACTGGGTATAAACATATATAACCTGTAGACTGATCAATACATGTATTATCATTTATAAATTTAAATGCAAGTCTCATCCATCATATCTGTAATAAGTCTTTTAATACAGAAATACACATTATACCCATATACTATGATACACATGTATGCACATTAAATTAATAATTCCCAGGTTCCAGTAAAAATGAATATAACATCCTATTGGTGTTTGGATGGAATTCATAATCTAGTAGAAAGAAAACTATAATGTACATGTATAGTATAAAAGTAAAAAAATCTCAGGCTTTATCATATAATAAAGATTGAGTTGTGTGAGTGTCTAAACATTAAATGCATATCCTTTACAGTAACAAATAATGTCCTCTTTTAACCTTAAATTAGACTTTACTATATAACTAACTGCATATATATCAAGTGTTTAAAATGAGCACCTATATGTATAGCTTTTAATATTCTACCTTTCATTTTTACCAAAGGTTATTTTATTAACAATTTATAAACAAACACATAGAAAATAATAATTAGTTTCACATATTGATTAGAAGATTCCTCTAGCAGAATACCTGTAGGTATGTACTAACTGAACAAACTCCTGCTCTAAGGTATATAATGCCAGTAAATTTTTTTATCAATTTCACTCTTCAGAGTCTATGCTTTTGATAACCTTACAACTGGTAAATTATATACAACAAAAATAGTAAGTTATACCTAAGATAGACAGAAAAGAACAAATAATTTAGTAAACAAGAGTAACTTTCCCTAAAATGGAGAAATCTGAAACCCAAAAGAACACCATAAACAGCAAAATTATGAAATGGTGCAGGCTCAGTTTTATTAAGCCATGCAAATTAATGGTAAATATTCATGAAAAAAGATGGCCATGTGACAGCAGTAATTGCAGAAAATCGGATAGCTTTCAACATCCGGATACTGGTACTCTTTGTAAAAACAATCATTCTGTGCAATAAATAAACGTAATATGGATAAAATCAATAGGACAATCGTTTACGACAGTTCATTACCTATCCTAATGCTCATTTGCAGGTGCACGTTCTACTTGTGGGAAAATTTTGAAAATATATAAATGAATGAATGAATGGATACGGCATCAATGTAAACCACAACGATATTCGAAATCCGGGTTTTAGTAGTGTCAATAAAACTAAGGGACAAGCTGTTAAACTTAGCCTGCAATTTCGTAAAAATAATATTACAATGCACATGTTTTTTACATAAAGTTATTAAATACAAATATAACAACATATTTGTTTATTTGATTTTTACGAATCAAAATAAAACTAATTAACACAACATGACATTAACTGCTAATAATAACAGCTCCTTCCATTGGCCAAAATAAAAAGCATTCCATAAAAGACGACGCCGCTCACCGGCGTCGCCAATAAGTCATTTTATATTTTGGAGGATTTACAAGATAGAGATACAGATAGATACCCCAATTCCATAAGTTTCTCCAGGTTATTTAGCGGGCTAAATGTTTAAGTTTTCATACACGGGACCTCGATTTAGAGTTTCATCCAAAAGAATGATTAGTATTTTTAGTTGGCTAGCACGGGAATCGAATCCACAATGTCGAAATTACAAGTCTCGCTCTCTAATCGATTGAGCTATGCGGGCTGACATAAAATTTTGTAAAAACGAGTAAAGAAAATATTATAATGCGAACCTTTTACGAGTTTTAGAATTTTAGAGTTACTTTGCTAATATCTGATATTAGAAATTATTTATAATTGCTACACATTATCTTTGTAAGTATTGACTTCACAAAAAGTAGATAAGTCATGTTTAAAATTCTAGACACTATTTTTTTAAAGAAAAGACAAACTTTACCTGTCATTTTTTTGGGAACATGACTTTCAATACATTGTTTATTCATTCTTTTATTCAAATTAGACATTCAATGTATTCATAGATTTCAAAGGAAAGTCAGAATCGAAATATTTTACACGTGCGTATGCATTTAGAATATCAAGTTTCTATCGTAACTACGTAAAGTGTGGTTTACATTTCAAATATTCATATAACATGCGAAACTAGGATCACGTGGCCATTTTATGGTTTATTTCGATGTACACCGCGCCTCAGTTTAACAAAGATGCTAAAACGAAACTAGGATTACAAATTGAAAAGTGTGGCGATTGTTAAACTAATGAATAGATATTCTTTAAACACTGGCTCATGTTCATGCCAGCGTAATATCAGTGTAGTAGAGGATTATCTTCGCTGTGCTCCGTGCCCTCCTCCGATGATGTCGTACGAGGAATTCAGGAATCACACACTTAACGTGTTACCAAAGATAGATATGTGTATTATAAGCAAAAGGTGTATACGAGACAACAGTACTGCATATGCTATCGACTGTCCAGCATCTCTGTTTGACAACTGTCCTGAGACAACTACGAAATCAAAAGATCCGATAGTTGATGCGTCTTTTAATGTCACTATTGTTGTGATAATTAGTATTACATTTGCAGTTATTGTAATAATTATTGTTGTATTCATTGTCCTGAGGTGAGTAAATACTCTTTTTTTTTAATTTCAGATATACTATTGACACATTTTTACTGTCGTTTTAATGACCCTAGTTTCTTTAGTAATGTTTGCGTGCTTCCGAATAATCACTTTCGTTCACTTTCACTTCTTTTCCCTGCGCTAAGTAAGCATTTAAACCAGTAAAGCTTATAATTTTTAAATGTGTTGAATTTATGATTCAGCCTGATTTTATTGACCTGTCAATAATGAATACATTATAGCATTCATTTGAATATTCGGTCAAATTCGATTCTGTCCGTATAGTTTATAAATAAGCAGTATATGAATGATGTTTTGAAAAGTCAC
>NW_026861213.1:0-130220 GCF_026571515.1 Ruditapes philippinarum | reverse complement strand
AACATATTTTGGTTGTCTTGACACCAAAATGAAATCTGGAGTCGATATAAAACCCAATTTATTAATAAAATGTCGCCATTTCTGTTTTTATGAAATTTATTTAATGTAGCTTTAAAGTTACATTAAATAAATATGTAAAAATATGTTGCCGTTGGCCTAAAAACAAGCATTATACAGGTTCATAAACCTTTTTAACAGTTATGTTGTAAATCTCATCAAATATTGTTCATAAATTAGGATTTTAAACGGAAAACCCCACGGTAACACTAAAGTTCGTATACGAATTTTAACATGCAAATGAAGACAATAATCAGCTCGTGTATGCGCTACGTCACATTGTGTTTTTCTAGTTGCTATCCGGAACACAGTAAATATGAGATTTTCTTGTGCACACACACTTTAACCGTTTAAGCTTCACGGTGCAGTAGGCCTGTGAATCAGAAAAAAAGTAATCATCTTATAAAAAGGATTAAATTTGTATGAAAACATCCGTTACAATGCGGAAATATACCGTTAGATTAGAACTGCTGCACATAGTCATGTTTGTTGATTTAATATTGATGTACGGATGAACCGAGTCATTTTTGAATATATTATGTGGAGCCATCTTTATATAAGGTCAAAATAACAATATATGATGTCAATCTGCCCTTATATGATGTCAGTCTGTCATTATATGATGTGAAGTTATGAATATATTATGTGGAATAATTCTTATATAGAGTCAACATTATATGATGTCAACGCATCCTTATATGATGTCATTCTATCATTATACGATGTGCATTTTTCAGTATATTATGTAAAACCATTCTTATATAGAGTGAACGTAACAATATATGATGTCAACACGTCCTTATATGATGTCAATCTTTCATTATACGATGTGCATTTTTCAATATATTATGTGAAACCACCTTATATAGAGTCACCTTAACAATATATGATGTGAATATGTCCTTATATGATGTCAGTCTTTCATTATATGATGTGCAATTACGAATATATTATGTGGAACCATTCTTATATAGAGTCAAAACAACATTATATTATGTAGAACCGTCTTTATATAGAGTCAACTTAACTATATATGATGTCAACACGTCCTTATATGATGTCAGTCTTTCATTATATGATGTGCAATTGCGAATATATTATGTGGAACCATTCTTATATAGAGTCAAAACAACACTTTAGTATGTAGACTTGTCTTTATAACTATAGAGTCAGCTTTAACACTATATGATATAATTTACTATGAGTTTTCCCGCTGTTGCCACGAACGGTGCATAGTGAGATATTACCCGGTAAATTTAACCCCATCAGTATAATGACAGAAGCACACCATATAATGATGTTTGCACTTCATATAAAGCATCGGTCGTATAACAATAGATGCACGTCGTATAATGAAAGATTGACATAATATATTGATAAGTTGACTGTATATAATGATTCTACCACATCATATATTCATAAATGCACATCGTATAATGATTGGTAGACATCATATAAAGATACATTGACATCATATATTGTTCAGTTGAATTCATATAAGGATGCATCTACATAATATATTCAAGAGTGCACAATGTACAAAGAAAGAGTGACACAACAACGTTCATTTTTACAATCATAAGACAGTCAAGGCTTTCCATAAGAAAGCCCTTAACCAGATATTGCACTTCTAGCTTCTCCATATAGTTTGCTTCGTAGATAATTGAACGTTTGAGTATCGTAAATGTTTTTGTTACTGTGAACTGATGTATTAAATGTATCCAAAAACTCACGCCACTTCAACTTATCGCCATTGAATGAACACATATGTCTAACTTTGGTAATTTTTGCAACATATACATCTATTTTTTCAATTAAAGGAATAGGAATGGCTGACATAAAAGCGCTTTTATTTTATTGAAAATATATAAAATAGTAGCTTTAGGATAAAAATGGTATTAAAGTCAATCGTTTATGAGAGAAACGAACGTTTATTTATTGTTTTAGCATAAGGGCGCAGCCATGTTAACGATTTAGTTCTCGCGAGACCGAGAATGTGATGTCACACAGACACTTCCCTATGAAAAATAACAACAACAAATCGGCTCGGCTAGATTTTTCCCATTTATTTCACTGTGAAATAATCATTGACGAAAAATTGTGTTAACTGATAGCTCGGAAAGTGTGTATCTAATGTGTAGCTATGTTTAAGTCAAGATTTGTGACAGGATCGCCTGTGTTTCGAAAGTAAATATCCCGCTGTGCCAGGCTTAATTGTGTGAACAAATCGACTCTGCTGGATTTTTTCCCATTTATTTCACTGTGATATAATCATTGCGAAAAATTCTTGGACAGTGTGTATCGATTGTGTAGCTATAATTTAAGTCAAGATATGTGACAGGATTACCTGTGTTTCGAAAGTTAAAAATGCCGCAGTGCCAGGCTTTTAATTGTTTAAACAAAAGTGGATGTGGGAAAATGTTTTTCCCTATTCCGGCAGATCCTCTTAAATCATACGATCATAGGAAATTGTGCAAGAAATGGATTGAAAACCTTCACAACAAGAAATTAAATCTGCAAACATTCAAAGCTCATCGTCAAAAGGTTGTGTGCGAGGACCACTTTACAGATGATTGTTTTGAGGGTGCATATACAAGTAAAGTGGCACAATCTCTGAATTTTAAATGTAAGAGAAAGAGACCGTTCCGACCATTGTTAATGTAAACAATTACAAGTACAAAAGAACCATAACTCTGTTAAGCCTCTTTTTTTAATATTTCCCCTTTTAAATCAACATGAAACTTTGTAGGTAGATATATCTCAATAAGTAGATATGCAGTTCACAAGAATCATAACTCTGCCTTGCCTAATTTTGGGGTTACTGCCCTTTGTGTTTTTGTTTTACTTTTTGAACCTTGTCTGCGGACATTACGCTAAAATTAT
Organism: Ruditapes philippinarum; assembly: GCF_026571515.1. Lineage (NCBI taxonomy): Eukaryota > Metazoa > Mollusca > Bivalvia > Venerida > Veneridae > Ruditapes > Ruditapes philippinarum. Next base: position 127,280 of record NW_026861213.1, on the reverse strand, counting down.
AAGAGATATCCACACGAAACTGTTGGTGGATAGATCTCATTGAGTAAAAGTGCAGTACAAAAAAAACATAACTCTGTTTTGCCCAATTTGTGAATTATCTCCCCTTTTAAAAAAAATCTTGTCCGGGAAATAACTCTAAAACTACAGAGATATCAACATGAAACTTTGTAGGTAGATAGATCTCAATGGGTAGATGTGCAGTGCACAAGAACTTGAACTCCCCCTTGCCAAATTTTGTTGTTATTGCCCTTTGTTCATTTTTACATTTTGAACTTTGTCCGGGACATAACTCGAAAACCATATGAGGTATCAACAAGAAACTTTGTACGTTGATAGATCACATTGATTAGAAGTGCAGTGCAAATAACAATTACTCTGCCTTGCCTAATTTTGGAATTATTGCACTTTGAACCTTTTCCAGGGACATAACGCTAAATCTACAAGAGGTGTACTTTCCTGTGTCCAAAACCTATTCACCCGGCTCAAACCGGGCTCTTGTTTTATTGGTTGTCTCCCGGGTTCCGGCGCCGCTCAATGTCATGAATTTCCTTTTAATTTTATTTCATAATCCAAGACATTTGAAGAAAGAACACATTTCCTTCTTGAATATTAATTTATTTTATAACACAACAAGTTTTAATTCATTTAACCTATTTTATTTAATAATCAAAAATATAATCCAATTATTTGACTTAAACAATTTCATTAAATGATCACAAATATAATACAATTATTTGATTTAACACCCTTTATTAACACATCAGCGTTGTTTGTGCCGTGTGGAGGCTGTAAAAAGTCGTCCGTACATTCAATTAGGGATGTTATATTTCCGATCCTTAAAGATCGTTCAGCACGACATTATTGTTGTGCTTGTGGTATTTTAGTTCTATCTATTCGGCATCTTTCTTGTTGGGTGGTTCCAGGATTCCTCACTTGAATACTGTTGAATCATCCTTAGGATATGAGGCCTGCTTTTTAAATTTGTCTTTTGACGTTATATCTGTGATATGCAGGCTTCATAACCTCAGATCCCCTTTCAAAATTCCATTTTATTTAGTTCCGCCCATTGTTTTCTCGTTTAGGGCACACGCATTTTTTATACCCCCGCACAACAAAGTTTTAAGGGGGGTATACTGGAATCAGCTTGTCCGTCCGTCCGTCCGTCCGGCTGTCCGGCCGTCCGTCGGTTTTTTCTTGTCCGCCCAATAACTTAAGATTCCTTTGACCCTTAGTCTTCATGTTTGGCATGGAGGTTAGTCATGATTAGTAGATGACCCCTATTGATTTTGAGGTCACTAGGTCAAAGGTCAAGGTCACAGGGGCCTTGACTTCAAAAAGTTTGTCCGCCCAATAACTTAAGATTCCTTTGACCTACAGTCTTCATATTTGGCATGGAGGTAAGTCATGATTAGTAGATGACCCCTTTTGATTTTGAGGTCACCAGGTCAAAGGTCAAGGTCACAGGGGCCTTGACTTCAAAAAGCTTGTCCGCCCAATAACTTAAGATTCCTTTGACCTTTAGTCTTCATATTTGGCATGGAGGTTAGTCATGATTAGAAGATGACCCCTATTGATTTTGAGGTCACGAGGTCAAAGGTCAAGGTCACAGGGGCCTTGACTTCAAAAAGCTTGTCTGCCCAATAACTTAAGATTCCTTTGACCCTTAACCTTCATATTTGGCATGGAGGCAAGTCATGATTAGAAGATGACCCCTATTGATTTTGAGGTCACTAGGTGAAAGGTCAAGGTCACAGGGGCCTTGAGTTCAAAAAGCTTGTCCGCCCAATAACTTAAGATTCCTTTGACCTACAGTCTTCATATTTGGCATGGAGGTAAGTCATGATTAGTAGATAACCCCTAGTGATTTTGAGGTCACCAGGTCAAAGGTCAAGGTCACAGGGGCCTTGACTTCAAAAAGCTTGTCCGCCCAATAACTTAAGATTCCTTTGACCCACAGTCTTCATATTTGGCATTGAGGTTAGTCATCATTAGTAAATGACCCCTGTTCATTTTGAGGTCACCAGGTCAAAGGTCAAGGTCACAGGGGCCTTGACTTCAAAAAGCTTTTCCGCCCAATAACTTAAGATTCCTTTGACCCACAGTCTTCATATTTGGCATTGAGGTTAGTCATGATAAGTAGATGACCCCTATTGATTTTAAGGTCATCAGGTCAAAGGTCAAGGTCACAGGGGTCTTGACTTCAAAAAGCTTGTCCGCCCAATAACTTAAGATTCCTTTGACCCACAGTCTTCATATTTGGCATGGAGGTTAGTCATGATTAGTAGATGACCCCTATTGATTTTGAGGTCACCAGGTCAAAGGTCAAGGTCACATGGGCCTTGACTTCAAAAAGCTTGTCCGCCCAATAACTTAAGATTCCTTTGACCCACAGTCTTCATATTTGGCATGGAGGTTAGTCATGATAAGTAGATGACCCCTATTGATTTTGAGGTCGCCAGGTCAAAAGTCAAGGTCACAGGGACTTTGACTTCAAAAAGTTTGTCTGCCCAATAACTTTAGATTCCTTTGACCCACAGTCTTCATATTTGGCATGGATGTTGATCGTGACTATAAGGTGACCCCTATTGATTTTGAGGTCACTGGGTCAAAGGTCAAGGTCACAGGGACCTTGACAAAAAAAAGCTTTTCTTCTCAATTGCTAAAGAATGTCCTGTCCGCAATGTATTGAGTTTGACAATTTCACATTTGAAGCATGTAGAATACATAACTTAGCAATGCACTGGCTTAGTTACCTCAGATTTGGCAGGGAGGTTGTCCTTGAGCTCTAAATGGCCACTGTTGATTCTGACAAAGTGGTATGCGGGGGTATTCACGCCATGATAGTGGCAGTTTTAGTTTACTTGGGGACCATATGCCGCTTTTCATGGAATGGCACTAACGTGTCACATTGAAGGTTCCATGATAACCACCATATGAACACATCTGCGGATGTTTCAAAATTCTAAATTTTACCAGTTCATGTTAAATGTTGAATTCTGCTAAAGCCGGTGCTAGGGGCGTGGACGGTAGTTTGCACTTGAGAGTACCGTCCATGAACAGGCTCAATCAAACCGAGCCTGCAACATTTTCAATTTTGCCGCGTTGGGGTTTCTTTAGGGATTCTTATTTCACTCCATTCTTTTACTTATTTTATTTCACCCACACTTTACTTATAAAATGTCCCTATATATATATATAGCAAAGCTTTCCCGCCTTTACAATTAAGCATGGCAAGAAAAGCATGTAAAACATGAAAACATAAATATCTCGTGCACAATAATTCACCGTCGGGGAACTAAAACAATAGATTTACTAAATGCACGTGAAAAACATTGAAGTGGCTGATAAAACACGTGCAAAATGCTACTACATCTTCACCATCGGATAACTTAACAATAGAACTTTAAAGGCACGGTGATATATGATGTAACTTACTAAGAAAATCTTTCTTAATAAAAAAAAGTAGTATATTTAGATACATGTATATCGCAATATCTGCGACAGGTTTTACGCCATACCAACAACAGTTCCAGTGAATGAAGCTTAATGTATGTTCATGAGGTATAAGACAGTATAAAACTACGACGTGAAACAATGAAAAACTGTACACTTCAATTCCAAATTAAATTTCAATAATAAATTGAATTTATCTGGTTGATTTGTTTAGAAATATAATTATGTTACTTTGTCGACGATATAACAGTGAATGATTCAGTGAGGAATGGGAAAGCATCATAACATATAAACATTTTAAATATATAACCAGGTGGTATAGTTTTACGTCACTACAACAGTTTTAGTGAATAACGTTTTCAAAATGAAGCTTAATGTATATTAATGTGGAATTAGACAGAATAATATGATGACGTGAAACAAGCGAAAACGTACGCTTCCATTCCAAATTAGATTCCAACAATTAATTTATCTGGTATTTTTTTTTTTAAAGTATGAACATGTACATGTGTTATTGTGTCAATGATATCACAATGAATGATTTTCCGGCAGATGCTGTCACAAACAACAACATTATTTTTTTTTATTGATTCATTGTAATATATGATTATTTGTTGTTTGTTGGATTGTTTGTCTGGGTATTAAAGGCACATATACACATAACTGGCCATACCGCCCCGAACACCATTATTGTTAACATAAGAATATTAAATAGATTGAGATAGAGTTAAAGGCTTTTTAGGGTGGGTATCACGTTACCTTACGATCGACCTGAGGCCATTTTTCACCTTTAACACACTTTCTGAAATAAAAATAAGTGTTTGGGGACTAAATACAGCTTTTGTAACTATTTGAGGCCTCAAAAGGGGAGGAATAGGCGTTAAACGACGGCCATGAAGTGTACAGTTTCAAATCCTTTAACTAACTAATTTACATTATCTTTAAAATATGATGTATGTTAGCCATACTGTCTGTTGATCTTTCCATTTTCTATCATTGTCAAGTATAAGCTACACTAACATTGTCCAAAGAGCATAACTCGTAATGTATTTTGCAACAGTGAATAATATCTCATAAATGTTTATGCTTTACCGCCTCCGTGGTCGAGGGGTTAGAGTCGATGACTTCTAATCCAGTTACCTCTCTGGCGTGGGTTCGATCCCCGGGAGATGCTTTGGTAGTTTAGCGCGGAGGAAGGTTGTCTAGTACTGGTGTAACTCTCCAGGAACGATGGTTAGGAAACTACCCGCCTATATGACTGAAATACTGTTGGAAAAAGGCGTAAAATGAAACAAACAAACAAACAGTTTACGCTTAACGCGGTGCTATGGAGTCATAGTTGTGTAAAGGTAACAATAGATCATTAATTAATAAGGTCGATGTGTGAGACTTTTTTTTTAAATAAGAGAAATATTGAATCTGTTAGTAACGCACAAAACGACAAAATGGAAAATGGTGCAGGCTCGGTTTGATTGAGCTTGTTGGAAAGTGCAAGTTACTGTCAACGCCCCTATACACCGGTTTAAGCAGTATTTAACATTTTAGATATTTGAGAAGTATTACTGTGCGTCCGGTCCATGGCATCACAGCATGCCAACAACAACTATAAATCAACTGAATAACGTTAGGCCTCATAGTCGATTGTGTTTGTTTGGTTGGTTTTACGGCACACCAACAACAGTTCTATTGAATAACGTTTTCAAAATGAAGCTTAATGTATGTTCATGAGGTATAAATCTATGACGTGAAACAATGAAAAACTGTACACCTCAATTCCAAATTAAATTCCAATAATTAATTTATCTGGTCTATTTGTTTCGAAAAAGTTTATTATTGTGTTATTTTGTCGACGATGTAACGATGAATGATTCAGTAAGGAATGGGAAAGCATCATAACCTAATGTAAACATTTTGTTTAGCAATTTAATATACACTTTTTAATCATGGCATACAAATTAACATATAATTCAAAAAAGCGTTCGACACACATGTTAGAGATTCCTTATGGGTAAAGCTTTTAAAACTAGGTGTCAGCTGTAAAATGATTAATATTGTTAAGTCTATATATGCAAATGTTAAATCTTGTGTGCAAGTGCCTGCTTTGAATTTTCCAGATTTTTTTTAACGTGTCTATAGGTTTAAAACAAGGGGAACCACTCTCGCCATTATTATTTATTCTTTTCGTTAATGACATTAATGAAAATATTGATTTTAACCTATTAACTGAAAATGACTTTAATCGGTTGAATATGTATATGCTTCTTTTTGCTGGTGATATTGCTTTATTCACAACTAACCCTGAATCTTTGCAAGCTCAGTTAGATATTGTTAATAACTTTTCTATTAAATGGAGCCTTAAAATAAATGTAAATAAAACAAAAGTATGTATTTTTGAGAAAAGAAAACAAGTAAATAATTTTGTTTGGAAAATAAATGATGAACAAATTGAGGTATTATATAATCTTTATCAATTGGACTTGTGAATAGTATGTTTTGAATAACAATCCAAATTAATTTAATAAACAATAAAATCCGTATCCAGTCATATTAGTTTGGCATCCAAAATAACATAAACAAAATGTTTTACTTTATTACTTATTGTTGATTTTGGCCTGTCCTGATGTAATGAAAAACTTCACTTATGATAAAATATATAGCCAGGTGGAATGGTTTTACGGCACTACAACACAGTTCTAGTGAATAACGTTTTCAAAATGAAGCTTAATGTATGTTCATCTGGAATTAGACAGAATAAAATGATGACGTGAAACAAGCGAAAACGTACGCTTCCATTTCAAATTAGATTCCAACAATTAATTTAACTGGTAACTTTCTTTTAAACAGTATGAAAATGTATGTGTTATTTTGTCAGTGATATCACAGTGAATGATTTTCTGGCAGATGCTGTCACAAACAACAGCATTACATTTATTAATTGATTCATTTAATATATGATTGTTTTTTGTTTGTTTGATTGTTTGTTTCTGCTTTAAAGGCACATATTCTGCAGTACACATAACTGGCCATACTGCGCCGAACACTATTATTGTTAACATGAGAATATTAAATGGATTGAGAGAGCAAAAGGCTTTTCAGCGTTGGTTACATTATATCTAAATGAATGATTCAGTGAGGAATGGGAAAGCATCATAAAATAATGTAAACATTTTGTATAGCAATTTAATATACACTTTATTAATCATGGCATACAAATTAACATATAATTCATTTTTGTCCATACCTTTATCAATTGGACTTGTAAATATGTTTTGAAAAACAATAAATCAAATTAAATTTAATAAACAATAAAATCCATACCCATTCATATTAGTTTAGCATCCAAGATAACATAAACAACGTGTTTCACTTTATAACTTATTTTCCGTCAAACGTAGTTGATTTGGGCCTGTCATGATGTAATGAAATACTTCACTTAAAATGAAATATATAGCCAGGTGGAATGGTTTTACGGCACACTAACACAGTTCTAGTGAATAACGTTTTCAAAATGAAGCTTAATGTATGTTCATGTGGATTTATACAGAGTAAAAGGCTTCAGCGTTGGTTACATGATATCACAATGAATTATTCAGTGAGGAATGGGAAAGCATCATAGCATAATTTAAACATTTTGTATAGCAATTAAATATACACAATAAATCAAAACAAGAGCGGTTGAACCGGGTGATGCTCACCGAATAGGTTTTGGACACAGCAAGGTCCTCTTGTAGTGTCAGAGTTATGTTACAGAGAAAGTTCAAAGTGTAAAAACAACCCAAATGTTGTGCAAGACACATTGTCTCAATATGGTGATCCTTTCTGTGAAATACTTGTCAAATCCGACTTAAAATAACGAAGTTATGGGATGGACACGATTTTGCTGAAAGGTCATGCTGTGACCTTGACCTTCAAGGTAGCGAACCAAATTTGCTGCGACACGTCGATTAAATATGGTGATCATCTTTGTGAAATAGTTGTTAAATCAAACTTAAAGTAACGAAGTTATGGGCTGGACACGATTTTGCTGCAAGGTCATGCTGTGACCTTGACCTTCAAGGTAGTGAACCAAATATTGCGCGCGACACATCGTCTCAATATGGTGATCATTCCTGTGAAATAGTTTTAAAATCCAACTTCAAATAACGAAGCTGTGGGCCGGACACGATTTTGCTGCGAGGTCATGCTGTGATCTTGACCTTCCAGCTAGCGATCCAAATGTTGCCCGCGACACGTCGTCTCAATATGGTGATGATTTCTGTGAAACAGTTTTAAAATCCGACTTCAAATAAAGAAGTTATAGGCCGGACACGATTTTGCTGCAAGGTCATGCTGTGAACTTGACCTTCAAGGTAGCGACCAAAATGTTACGCGCGACACGTCGACTCAATATGGTGATCATTTCTGTGAAATAGTTTTAAAATCCGACTTGAAATAACGAAGTTATGGGCCGGACACAATTTTGCCGCAAGGTCATGCTGTGACCTTGACATTCAAGGTATCGACCCAAATGTTGCACGTGACACGTCGATTCAATATGGTGATGATTTCTGTGAAATAGTTTTGTAATCCGACTTCAAATAACGAAGTTATGGGCCGAACACGATTTTGCTGCAAGGCCATGCTTTGACCTTGACCTTCAAGGTAGCGACCCAAATGTTGCGCGCGACACGTCGTCTCAATATGGTGATCATTTCTGTGAAATAATTTTAAAATCCAACTTCAATTAACGGAAGTTGTTGGCCGGACACGATTTTGCTGCAAGGTCATGCTGTGAACTTGACCTTCAAGGTAGCGACCAAAATGTTACGCGCGACACGTCGACTCAATATGGTGATGATTTCTGTGAAAATGTTTTGTAATCCGACTTCAAATAACGAAGTTATGGGCCGAACACGATTTTGCTGCAAGGCCATGATGTGAACTTGACCTTTAAGGTAGAGACCTAAATGTTGCGCGCGACACATCATCTCAATATGGTGACCAGTTCTGTGAAATAGTTTTAAAATCCGACTTCAAATAACGAAGTTATGAGCCGGACACGAATTCGGGACGGACGGACAACCCGACGACTATATGCTCCCCCGAAATTTTTCGGGGAGCATAATAAATTAAAAAAACAACAATAAAATCCGGATATCAATGTTGACGTTAGTGTCGAAGACATCAGTTAATGGTATTGTAATTAATTTGTAGAAGTAGCAATGCCAATGACCTGAATGGTCCTTTCTGTGCAGCGTAAATAATATATGGTACAAGATATAAAAAGAGTGACATGTTTAATAAAAATTGATTTAACGGATCGGGTATATTTGTTCCATGGATAATTTGCTGAAAACCATTGCCGTTTCTAAAATCATTTTCATTTAAATCTATGATTATCACTTATTATATCATTATTTCTTTTCACGGGAAGAAAATAAATAACATTTATGTGTCTACAAACAAACAAACATTTATCAGCATCAAAGGGAAATAACACTTATAATGTATTGTTTGAATGCGTAACACATTAATTACCCTTAGACGATATCTTAGTTGATTTATGGTTACATGTACATGTTTTTATTAATTCCACTTATAAATTCATATTTGTATCATTAAATGCATTAGATTATATTTCATGAAATTCTTTATTCTCTATATTTTGACTATTTTCTATAAATGCAGAAAGGCTGGCGGTGCTAGACAGGTTTTTGTAGTATTTACGCTCTTCATACATTCATATATGTATAATAGCATGATGCAAACATTCCGGATTGAAAGAGTTGTGATCAAAAACGCATCAGCGGTATTTCTCATTTCTTTATTGATCCCCATTTCTACAGCTAAATGTTGAATTGATAGGGGATGTGGATGGGGTACCTTCATGCCGTTCAGACTCTGCAACATTTTGGAATTTTATAACTAATTCATAACAACATTTTCTATTCCCGTCATTTTTTTATTTGGGTAATTGATAATATTTGAAGATCTTTAAGTGTTTTAGGTGAAAGAATAATTTTAATGCAATAAATCGTGTTTTGAACTATCACTTAAGAACGTAACTATCGGTGTTGATGAAAAAGAATTTACTGTTATAGGTATAAAGTAATAAGTTTGCTATTCAATAAAGCAAGCAGTTCTTTATGTCCACGAAACACTTATTATTCTAAAGACAGTTTAAAGTATATACGCATTTATCTTTACTTTTAAATTATTTCTTAAAAAATGACAAACTTTCCTTCCATCTTCCGAACTAAAACGCAATCTAGCAGTTTGTATTCATGACATCAAACTTTATTTCATACATTTAATAATTTTGATTTTCATTTTGACCTCCTGGGCAGTTTTTCTTGTCACATGCAGGACATAATGTTATGCCGTCGCTTCCGATGGTAAATTGCTTCTCAACGCAATTGGCCGGTATAGGGGGTTGAGTTGGACATTTTATCTTCGGGCATACTATCTTCGGATCTCCTGAAATAATAATAGTTTATATAAATTTGCTACCATTCTAATAGTTTTAAATGAAAGAAATACACTAAGGCCACATCAAATTGATTGCTTGTTTTAAGGATGTTTTTGGACGAAATAGCAGAGTGAGCGAGAAGATAAACACATTTCGAACATTTATAGTTCTTAGGAGCGAATGGAGAATTTCTCTTTGGTTAGTTCTTAGGTGCGAGCGGGGGAAAAAAGAATAAATGTTGTTGTTTTTTGTATAACAAAAAATGTTTACGTACAATTTAGGTCTTTGTTATGTAAAAATATGGGAGTTGCCATAAAATTTACAAATGTATGAAAACATAATACATTTAAGTATCATATTTATGTTGTGATCTCACCTGTTTTGTTCCTTGCTTACCACGCTGGGTGTCTAATCGGTGGTAGTGTTTGGGACTGCGCTCAGTGAACATTGATCACCTTTATTGATCTTTATTGTTTTATTTATACAAACATGTCTAAGAGACACAATAAAGATCATGATTTACTAGAAAACTAATCTCTCTTTTCAATACCCTGATGAATGTTGAAAAGATTAGCTCCTTCTAATTGTCAATCAATTCTATTGTAAGTATTTCAAAATCCTTTTATTCGGCTTATTAGGATGCAAATTTTGCGTCGATGTTAATCGATTTAGAAAAATATGAGAAAAATAATAATACCAGTTTCAAGGTAACGAAATATGAAACATCAAAGATTCTGTTCGAGTTTTTTTGAGTGAATGACGATTTTCAGTGGTGGGAGGCTGATACATTCACTGGTCTGGGATATGTTTTCAAGTGCGCTCAGAAGAGAAAATTCAAAATATTGTTTTTAAATTAAATTAAACATCATATTAAATTTTGTTATATGTTATATTTATACTTTATATTTTTAATCAAAGGATACTGCGCAATCTTTAAATGCTATCTCGATACTGTCGTCATCATCAAGTTTAAAATTGTCATCTACGTTGAAAATGTTGATTTCCGCTAGAGACTTGATAAATGTATGCTTGGCCATAAAAATGTTTAATAAAAAAAGGCCTGCAAGACTTTTTAATTTAAAGGTAACGAAATAATTACCACAAGCATTCGAGTCACACATGCGACATTTTGTAATTCCGTCCAGTCCAATTACAAAACTAGGCTTTCGGCATTCTTTTGTAATATTTAGATCTGGACAGCTTGCTAGTGGACAACCACCCGGATCTGAAATTACGGAGAGAAATAAATTAGAGTTTATGTCCTTGTTTTCAAGAGTTAGTTAGTGTTAATTAAAATATGAAACAAACGCAACTAATAAGCCTGTAATAAAACGATAGGGATTAAATGAAATGCACATGAAGAAGTGACGTTGTACTACTTTGTCTACAATTTGAGTTATTCATAAGAAGCAAGTTTGATTCTTACTTCGTTTAGGACCATTTTATTTCATAAAGCACCACTACTGATAAGTTCGACGAAGTAGACTCGAACATCAAATTGTTAACCTAATACACAAATCAATTAGAAATATCTCCAAGAGCTGTCTAAAAATTGAGACAGATTTGTGCTACCATATCATCAGCTCGTGCATGTACGTCAAAGGGAATGAATTGTCATTTTAAACTTTCTCTATCGAGTTAGTATTAGTATATATGCTGATGATTTATTTTTATATTTCACTGATTTCAAGATCATTTATTTCATTACTTTTTGAGGATTAATTGATTTCCATTTAAGCCAATTGAGGAGGCATGAGACATATTGCACCTTTGGCTGTCTATATTTCTACATGCATTTTGTAACATGATGCATAAATGTAATGGTATTTCCTAGCTTTAACTTTGGAATATTCCATTCACAATTAAAGATGTCTTAAAGGGACACCACTGAGGTATTTTACATGACGGAAGGTTTAATATTTTCCCGGGATTTAATGTAGGTCTGGAACCAATAAATTGTGTACAAATATTTATATAATACCCTTACCCTGTTTTTCCCGGAATAATCATTTTTATTGTGCAAAATGGCCCAAAAATGAATAATGTCACACAGTGAATCGCACTAACAATCGATAGTCAGTTTATTCAGACAATACTTCTTTTTTATGTTGTGCAGAATTTTATCAAATTAAGTGCTTTACTTAATTTATGTAAGGAATTCATTTTTATGTTGTAAGCCATTTGGACTGAGTGGCCTGAGCGGAGATCCTTTATTATCAAAATATGACAAGTTTATAAAGCATAGTCATTCTACAGGGATGTTCAGGTTGGCCTGCCGTTTTACCTTTTGCACAAAGGGGCTACTCACTTTCGATTACATTAAGAATAAATGTTAATGGTTATGTTTTCTTTAGTCTTAAACTTATAATAAAAGTAGCATTAACATGTTGTCGACGATACCAAAACACCTTTCTTTTCCTTGCTATAAAATCATGTGGCATCTTCTTCCATAATATATGTTGCATCATATTTTTTTAAGAAATAAATGAATATTACAAAGAAAATTTTATATAATAAGTATACAAAAATGTCACTTTAAGAAAACTTCAGTTATTAATTGTAGTGTAACATTTAATTTTGATGCCTTTAATCTTTAACATAAAAAAGTATATATCATAAAGATATATTCCTTACATTTTTCAACTACACCTTTCAGTTATGAGATTAAAATTAATCATATAAATTGTAAAAACTTAAACTGCTTGAATGAAACGTGATAAAACTTTCCCACTGGAAGTCTGTACTGCGTGTCGGTAATTCATTTTTGTATTTTGATAACGAAATCCAACGACTGCTGGACAAATCCTAAAGTTAATTGTTATGCGGGGTTATATACTTACCACAAAAGCTAGCATCGCATGTTCGACACCTGGTTTTGCCATCTGATCCGATTGTGAATTGATTCTTCCTGCAGTCAGGTGGTATATATGGTTTATTTTGGCATTGTGCCTCTGGACAACCATCCATGCCATATAAATCTACTAAAATAAATGATATACAATAACAATATTCTTGCAACCCTAACTTCTGTACTCAATATTTACATCTATATCACTATAAACATTTCTTGTTTTAAAAGAAAATAGTTCAAACAAATGTCGAATTGTTATTTTGTTTGCATTTTGACCTGTACACTAAACGAAATAAAAATATTTATCCTTCGTAAACAATAACATTTGAATTATCTATTAGGTTCATATATAACAAAAAAAGCTAAAGCAACGAAAGTTTATATTTTCAGGTCTCCACGAATTTTACAAATATCTGGAAAGAAGTGATTCCTAGGAAGCATCAAAACAGCAAAATTAAATGAAAATTGCAGACCGTTTTGATCGAGTATGTACATGAGGAATAATGATGAAGTGAACAATGTCGTTAAAATCTTCTTTAAGTTGTAAGAATTTAAAGAACATACCTTGTCCAAAGCAAAGCGCAAAACTTAAAACGAACACTGGTAAAATCCACAACAAACTGGCCATTTTAAGTTTTGATATACTTCTTTCTAGATTCTTTGTATTAACTGAGTTAAGGTGATATTTTCAAGCAGATATAATTTTCATGTTTTATATTCAAAGATGACACGTTATTATTTACACAAAGTGTCAAAAATAAACAGATATGCATGGCTCTCCGAGACATATTGTCAAATTGTCGTGACAATGTTTAGTGACATAAAGTTAAAAAACATTTCTATTGCATGCCGCGTTTGTCGAACATCACTTATTCATAAAACCTTTTCCAATTTTGCTTCAGGGTAATATGAACGTAAACAGTCGACTTTATCGACACTTTAAGTATTTAACATTAGTATTTCTTTTACCGGTGCTAATGGCCTGAAATGTAATGCACGTTTTATTGTCTCTTATGAAAAGATTTATTCAAACATTCTCTTTCTTTGCTTTAAAGGGAGTTTCCTTACATAGAATTGTAAACGTGAACCTAATTTGTTTTAAAAAATGGAAGTTTGCCTTGATTCGAGACATTTGCCATTTATCTAGTTACCGAAAACAAAAGACAGTGTCTTTATATTAACATGTTGTGTCACTTTTGCTCCAAAACAAAATTAATATTTACACACAAAATGCAATTAATATTCACATAAACATAATAAACAAAGAATAATTTAGATTGGTGAAATATTATCATAATAAAGTAAGTTTTGTAAGTTTTAGTTCCTTAAATTTTAAGTATGCGCTAACTTGAAATACGTTGGTATATCAAAGGATGCCCCTTTTTCAGTGACTGCCATGTTTCAGTGATCTTTTGGACCAAATACTGTCATTTAATAAAGCTGTTTATATTAATATAATACCTAAAGAGGAAGAAGAAGAAGCTTTGAAGAAAATTATCAGAACATATCTCGTGTGTAAAAGTTTACCATTTCCCCTGAAAAGCCCTCTTTTATGCATTTTCCACAATATATTTTTTGTACAAACGGAATATAATCTTAAGTAATGTAATGTTTTACTATACATGTATAATGTTGAAGAATACCAATTAATAATAGAAAATATAAGATTTAAATAGATCTTGTGTATTTCATACAATTTCCTGTTGTGTAGCAATCTTAACTAACGTGTTCTGTGTGTTGTTTTTACATTTTGCTTTACTTTAGTTTTCTCGATTTTTTATATGCAGACCATATCATCATGCCTTGCAAATTGCTGGCTAATGTCTCTGTATTACAAATTGTATGTATGAGATCACTGTTATGGAGTCCATTTAACATCTATCAATGCAATAAATGATGCTTTTGGATATACATTAAATATATTTTTGCTCTCCGACGTACTGAGAAAAATATTTTTGCTGATATCCTAAGTATATCTAGATCTCTTTCAAATTTTTAATCATTGTAGTATATACATTCTTAGCGTCACAGAAACTGGTACTTTTTTACGATATGAAATATTCCAATCTGTTTGAATGCAAGTCTTATTAAACTAAAAGGTTAAAAAACGAAATGTACATATTCCTTAAATTATCTGGAGTGAGTTACGAACAGCACTTTATACCTTTACTTGCATGTTGCATACATCTTTCTTAAAACAAATCAACTTTTCATTGAAATAAAAATATTTACATTTCACCAGGTAATTTAAAACTTTTTGAAATATTAACCTTTAGTCATCACAGCATTATTTTAGGGACAAGATGATAACCGAGTCCCCGACGTTCAATAAGATATCTGGATAGCTTCATTACATGGAGGAATCATAATTCGCTTGTGGGAGTGTAACCCACAGCGGTGAGGAGCAAGTGGTTTGAGGTCAACGACCTTAACCACTTGACCACGGACGCTTCTGTTCCTGATTCAAGATTCTAACATAAATACACATATGTTTCAGTAATTATTTGCCTTTTTCAATAAAAAGTTTTTAAAAAATCATTCATCCTGAATTAAATTGGCGAAGGACATGTACATGCTATATGCAAGTTAAATCTTTGTCCACGAGGACAGCAATCACATGATATATGACAAGACATTATAGAACATGCATTTTTATAATAATAATAATAATAATGATGATGATGATAATCATAAAAATATGAGATACATTTATACGAATAATTGTTTATTCACTCATTTTGCGCAAAAAGATGGCCACGATATAAAGTTAAATAAAATACATTTGTACATTAAACAATAGGTTCGATGTTATACTGGGTACCTTGTGTAGAAACGTAATAATAAATGTTCCCGATTTGAAATTTCAACGAATCATTCTAGTTTAGTTTGAGTAAAAGTTATTCAAAGTCATCTTACAAGGAAAAAAACAAATTGTTATTTATATTGCCGGCGTAAAACATGATAATTTAAGAATTCATTGAAATCACAACAAATACCTTTGGTCCTTATAAAGTGAAGGGGTTTTGTCGTTCTTACAAAAGTCAAGACCAACAAACTAGATATAGGAGAGCACGGCCATATTAATGGTAAGACCTTGTTTGCATAAAGAAATTGAACATCGACACATCTTGCCACGACAGATGCAGAAAAGCACAATGGATAATAGTTAAAGGGATAAACAAAAGTCATATCTAAGGAAATATACTTAAGGACAATGAAAATGCACGCCCACTCTATGCATTTTATTACATGAAAACAAAACACTAACGACTCCATTAGATATATATCATAACTTTAATACAAAACGGAAACTTAACATTTGAAAATCATTCCAAATGTTTGAAATTAAATGTACACAAGTAAAGTGAAGAACCTTAGGCGAAAATCCCAAAATCACACTTTTTCATCACGGTAATGCAAACTTAACAAAGGCAAAACCAAAATGAAAATCCAAAACAAAGTCACTCATAAATGTCTATTCGTAATGTCACCGTTGGGATCTTTAAAAACGACAATGTCCTCTGTCAGCGTCTCTTACTGATGTACATCATCGCCTCATAGACCTTACGGTGCGGATAGTCGCCTGTGGAATCTGACACCATTCGGCCTGTAGTGTAGTGCGAAAACGTTGGTGAAGCCGAGAAATTGTAGACCGATGGACACCAAAACGGTTGGCGCTTTGTTTGTAAGACAGACCAGACTGAATCTGTCCTAGAACCATTGCATACAGATTGCTAGCAAGTCTTCAGTAGTGTTTGAAATTTAGCATCTTTTATAGAGGAAAAGTGTATATATGCAATTTCCATGTGAGCTTTTACGATATCTTAAACAGACCATTGACATAGTTTAATATTCATTTTCATAAATATTTTAATTGCTCATTTGTGTTTAACATTTCTAGAAAGGTTTGAAAAACAAGTTAATAATTAACAGTTTAAAAATAAATAATTTCATTTCATAAATTAACCATATATTGGTTCAATCTGTTTTTCTGTTGTGATCTTATCACAATTAGCCAAAAGTGTTACTTTTGATTTTTCGGGTACTGTTTTTATTATGCAATAACTTCATTAAAATACAACAATTTTTCATAATTTTGGTATCTAATGACCGGAATGCGTTCGGTTTTATGAAACTATGAAAAAATATTCAAAAGAAATAACTTTTCCTTGTTAAAATGCAATTATCCCGACCGTGCGTTTTCATTGTCCTTAGGTATATTTTTATAAAATTCATAAACAACAAAACTCTACTGTTTACCTAACATTATGGTCATTGTTTGAATGAGTTGTAATATAAAATGTCTCTCTTGTTTTTATACGCATACAAAAGAATAAAATAATTTAACAATATATTATGTTGCTATTTAAAGTAGAATATACTATGCTCATCCTTGCGTAAAATATTTTATTCATAGAAATTTATTAAAATCTATTAAATTCTTACTCAATATATCTAATTTGATAGAAATAATGAATAGACAATGTATATGAAGTCGCGTTTCCTACTTCAGGTCATTTAAAGTTAGTCTTTTCCTAAAACAACTGCCAGTTTAATTGACACTATATATTCATATTGTGACCACGTATAGTTTGTAGAATTTTTAACATAATATATTTAATTTGTGTGAATTCAAAGCATGTTTATTTAATATTTACAAAATGAATTTGTAGCAATTATCAATATATTCTAATATAAAATTTGAGCATAGTATAATTGTAAGCATTAATTGACCTGAATGAACCATGCATGTATTTTTGAAGTATTCGTTTTCAAACTTATTACAAACTTTAGGAAGAAAATTCATAACTGTACACACTTTAACTCTTATTCATATCAACATAATATACATGCGAGGTTTAACACGCGCTTAAAATGGCTGAAAAGGAATGGTCAGCAGTGTACTGCATACCTTTAGAAGAACCGAATAAAATGCTGCCTGGGCGAATGTCTGTTAAGATCTGCGCAGTTGTTGAAATCATAGAGAAAGCGTCACGAAAATTCCATTACGTCTTTACTAGTGGTACTTGTTTCATACAGTGACAGAACGGGTACGCTTCAGTCGATGTCGTAATGTGCCAGGATTCCGGCACCATGTGTCTTATTTATATTCAAACAGTGTTGCTCGTAATTGTTTATCATAATGCCTTGGACCTTATTTAATTATATCCCGATTGAATGATATATAATTCAATAAGAAAATGACCAACGATAAAACATCAAATTTGAGAATAAATATAGTATATAAGACATTAAAGGCATCATACCCGTTCCCAAATCTAACCAAAATAAAACAGCCCACGTGTAGCCTACCATAAAAATGGCGGCTATTACCAGAAATATGCCCGCCCACACAGCACTATCCAGATCATCTCAAAAGAAAAATACAAAACTTCTTCGAAACTAACTTGTTTCTTAGTTTATAAAAGTGTACAAATGGATATATTGAAAAATTCAGATGTTTCTGAAAGTGCGATGCAAAAGCTCTTTACCGATGTGTTTTGTCCAAATGCGAAACAGTTTCCCTTAGGTTGAAATAACGTGTTTTTATTTAAGCCTGTGTCAACAATATTAAATCTCGGTAAACTACAGACAGTTGCACAGTCAATTTTTTGTATACAGAGATAAAAAAACATTGTCTTTCCATTTAAAGACAATGTAAATTAAAATGTTTTGCAACAAAGCCAGAAATTTATAATTGGTCATGAAGTGTAAAGCTGATGTTTGGTTTATACAGAATTTATTTTAGTTCGATTGTGGAAGAAGCTATAAGCTTATAGACACACTTTCGAATCCGTTCCTGGAACCAACCAGTACTGAGCTATGAGTGTAAAGTGTCTTGCTCGAGGAAATAACGACTTGCCCCTGACGGGGTTTGAACCCATGCAGCTCGCGATCATTAGATTACTAGTTCGACGCGTTAACCACTCGGCCATGCCGCAAATATTTTATAAAGGTGATGTTTGCGAATGTTGTGTTTTTATTTACGACTCGCAAAATGAATCGTGTCAATCAGCAGTAAATCATGCGTCTTACTCAAAATCATATAAGACTCGGCAGCTTTGCAGCAAATAAATAAAGGTGTAAAAAACACATAGAAATGATTTACACAGCAAATAAAAATGCATTTACATGTAACACTAATCTTCAAGTCGAAAATAAAGAACAAATAAGTACGGATGCAGAAACTGTGGGAAATAACTCTGGTTATGTACTATTTTATATGTGTAACACAGTAATTTTCATTCGATGACAATTAAGTTGATTTATTAAGAAACAACTCAGTTGCGGGTTGGTATTGACTCAACATGGATTTATCTTATAAGATTGATAAGCGTGTATTTAACATTTTGATGATTTCATTTGCATTTTATAAAGATTCGATTTTTAATATATTGCATATTTCCTAGAAAAACGGTGAAAGATCGGTTACTAGTATTATTATAACCCCTATAAACGAAGTTGGGTTATATAGGAGTGAGCGTGTCGGTCGGTCGGTTACTCTGTTCGTCCGTCGGGCGTTCCGCTTCATGGTTGTCGGGGGATATCATCAAACTTGGTTTATCTCAAGTTAATGTGGAGATCTTGTTTGGTATCGCTTAAGGACTAAGGCTCCCACGTTTACAATATTTTGTAAACGTTTACACGATTGCTATGAACCGAAACGATACCGTTTAAACGGTGGTACTCTCATGTACTATACTACCCTATGTATTCAAGTCGCCAAATGATGACTTACTTTCTATTTTAATACATGTACAAATAATTAATGTTAGGGCTCATCACGTTTGTGTCGGCACATATTTTGTGCACTGTATCCCCATTACGCTCTTTTGAAAGATTAAAGGAAAATCAATTTTACAAACAATCTACTATGTAACGAGCAATTATTGCACAGTAATGATGTGGTGGTGGTTGTAAACACCAATTTTCCGTTTTTAAATTTGGAATAAACCAATCAGAATTGATAAAATCCATGATAACGGGCAATGATTAAGATATTTTGTAAGACAATATGGTCATTTCGTTTAAAAGGAAAACATTATCGGAAACGTTTACGAATGAAAATCGAAACGAATCCGTTTTAAAGTGTAACCGTGGGGACCTTATTAAGGACATCCTAGGGTTAAGGTTAAGGTTACTTGAACTATTAATAGAAAAATGGCTTCTGGGCAATAACTTACGTTACGGGTGAGATGTAATGAAAAGTTGCGATAAATTTTCATATTAAGCAAGCCTGTGTAGTGACCTTTCTCGACATTGCTTTTGGGCCTCCTAGGGTAAAGGTCAAGGTCAATTAAGGTCACTGTAAGATGACAAGATGATAACCGGGGCAATTCAGTTATTCTTAGACAAATTAAATAATACGCATTTATTCTTACAATCAAGTTATCTAAGAATGGCATACTGTACATCTATGACATATTTTACTTCTGTTTACCAAACTAAATATGTATATGACCGTCTTTATTCATGTCATCGAACAAACGTGCACACATTTAATAATTTTCATTTTCTTTGTGACTTTGTGAGCAGTCTTTCTTATCACATGCTGGACATAATGTTATGCCGTCGCCACCGATTGTAAATTGCTTCACAACGCAATGTGTAGGTATAGGCGGTTTAGAAGGACATTTAATCTTCGGACATACTATTTTCGGGTCTCCTGGAATGATATTAATATTTTATATAGACATAGTACTATTATCATTTCATTGTATATCTGGTAAATGTATGTTCACAAAAAAGGAAATAAACTTAATCAAATTAATTTACTTCTAACTTTATATAATATTTGTTATACTTTAAATTCTTAGTAAAATTAAATCAATTAGTTATCTTTTATATGTTTTTCAGATAAAGTCATCAAGTTTCAGAAGGTTTGAATTTCACTCGGGATTTTCATATAAGGTATGCCTTAGGTAGTCCATACGAAAGGTCCGATAAAAATCGGACCTGCAGCTTTTCCAAGTTTAAACATATAGTGAAAATACTACCACAAGCATTCACGTCACACATTCGACATTTTGTTATCCCGTCACCTCCAATCTCAAAGGTAGGCTGTCGGCATTCCTTGAGAATATTTTGCTGCCCTGAACAGTTTTTTGTTGGACAACTATTCGGATCTGAAGTTTATGAAGCGCGAAAAAAAGACATATATGAGAGTGTGTGTCTAGTAACGATTTACAAGTGTTAATAAAAACAACACTATACATACATATATACACTTTTGTATGAACATATTTGGCCTCACTCACATAACAAGTAAATTGCAATAGTATTGTCACAAATATTCTGGGCATTATTTTTTGAAGTATATTGTTTTTTCATGAAGGAATAAACAAAAATGTCTGTTATATATACATGTAACTTGGTTATAAAGTAAATTGTTATTAGCTATAGAATATATTTTACCAGTATCATCATGTTTTTATATGTCTCTTATAAATCTATCGAGATTGGTCCAACATGTTTTTAATATGATTGAACATTGTGATGTATTGTATATATGACATGTTTGGAATGAGACAATAAACTATTAAACTATACATATACACGAAATTACTTCTATTGTTAATGATAAAGATCAACGTAAATGCAAATAAAGATGTATTGTAGTTAAAATCCTGCCTTTAAATCAACGGATCATTAGTCTGAGTCATTCTTGGATCATTACCATGTTTCTTATTAAAATGTTCGATAATGCGGACTCAAAGGTTCAAATGAGCCTCTTACTTTCTACACAATCCAGACAGCATTGAGCGACATCTTGTGTGATATAAGAGTACATTGAAAAATCTAGTGTGTTAGTATGCAATCCGGTATAAACATTATCAAAACTAAAAAGGAATAAATTAAAATGTTGTGTTGCTATTTTAGCTTCTCTCCGAAATAATATTGGTTTGAATGCTACTAGTTTGATGTTGACTAGTAGTTTTTTAAAAAGCAAAAACTATTTAACGACCTGTTTTTCCAGTGCCAAGAAGAACCTGTTGAAAATTGCTCACTTTTTCTTTACTATTCATTATGACATTTATTTGTATATTCATAACGTAAACAATAAAATACACAAACAACAAAATTAACGAAAGTGTAGCCTTAAGAATAAAACATAAATAAAACAGAGAATTTAAATGAGCTTTGACATAAAAATAACAGCATATTATATTTTCTACATTTCTATAACTGACACTTTAAATTGCTTTTAATTTAATATACAATTCATCATATAAACTGTCAAATTAATGTAACATTCTTACCACAAAAGCTAGCATCGCATGTTCGACACCTGGTTTTGCCATCTGATCCGATAATAAATTGATTCTTCCTGCAGTCTGGTGGTATAAATGGTTTGTTTTGGCATTGTGCTTCTTGACAACCATCGGTGCCATATACGTCTAAACAATTGCAATAATTAGTGCAATTAAACATTAGATGTAATTAGATATGCATATATTTTGCATTTTCTTTACATGTGATTGTAGAATGCATTTTACATTATAAATGTCCCTTTTAATGAAATTATTTCGAAGAAATAACAAGATTATCACTAATGTAATATCGTTTTGTTATTAATATATTAAAAGCAATTCAGAGCAAGGTAACGCAGCAAAAAGTCCAAGGACTTACAAATTACTTGATGATAATAAAATCGGCTGTATAGTACCATCATCTTTTAATTTCCAAGATTTTAAATCATACACCTTGGACAAAACAAATGAGCAAAACGAACACTGATGAAATCCACAAGAGGCTACCTATAAATAATTTTGATATCGTCCTACGTTTGTATGAAATAAGTTTATGTGTTATTTTTAAGCAGGGACAGCTTAAATGTTTTATATATTTAACGATGTCACTCTATTATATATACAAAGCAGGAAAACAAATAAATACGGTTCTGCGACACATTCTGCCATGTGTTCGTGACATTGGTAAATACATAAAGCTTTAACATTTCCATTTTATGCTACGATGTTAACATCATCTAACCTTTAAACGACATTTTTTCCAAATTTTGCTTCAACATTTCTTAAACAGAAATAGAATAAATTCAATATTTTTATGAACCTTAATATATTTGAATCTATTGAAAAATGAATCCTGCTGTCATCGGTGCTATGGACGCGAGAGATAACGAGCGTTTGTTATCATTTTTCATGTACACATTCATTGATAATCAGTGTGCATTTCCCACGTTTTTTCCTTTAACTGTTTCTTTCTCTAGAATTTTTAGAGTAAACATAATTTAATATTTTACCATAAAATATACCAGGTTGTCTGTCGCTTACCGTGTAACCATGAACCAAAATAAAACTGTCATAATATATTATCCTGTTATGTAACTCTTGCTCCATAACAGATTAATCTAAACACATAACGTAATTATATTCACAAAAATATGATAGACAATAATTCATTTAGATTTATGACATACAATCATAATAAATCATAGTAACGACGGCATCTTCTGCTGTTTCAAGTTTGCAGCTGTGCTGAAAGGCTTGCGTTCATTCCTTGTTGATCTTGTTTATCATATTGTACAATGGACATATTGGTTTAAAAAATTAATTTTATACAGTATTGTAAGCATGCAAGTATTATTCAACCGATCGTTCTATTTATAAACTTAACATGGAGATGCAAAGTGCATATTATATTTCAACTTACATTTACTATTATGCCGCTTAAGGGATATGGTGAACTACTGGTAATGGTGTCTTTCTCTCAACACAAGGATTATGTCTTCGAGCCTTTTTGGGTCCAAGACCCGTTTTAATATGCTTTTATCTAAATTACATATTCCATTTACCTCTGTTTGTCAGTCTTAAAAAGGAATCCTACTAAATCATATTAAGTCATTCTTAAAATATTTTGCTGGCGTACAATTTTGATAAATAACCCAGCTAATTCAACTGTTAAAAGTAATTATGGTCTAATACGTTCATTGTAAATACGTACAAGAAGAAAACAGATTTGATAATTATTAGCCACAATTTAGGTAGGATAATTAACTTAGGTACAAGGTAAGAAGTTGATTTGTTATATAAAATTATTGAATCGTCTTCAATATCTATTTGAACTGACAGTATTGTATCGTTTTTCTTTTCGAAAATGTATCTAATTAAGAATGTTCAATTAAGGATGTCAAATACATGTGTTCCGTATTTAAAAAGCAATTGTGAAACTGACTGAAAACGTATTAAATGAAATGAGCAGTCCTGAAACTAAGAAAACGTACTTCATTCAAATGATCGGGTAAAGGTGATAAAACATAGTTTTGAATTTGACACCGCAAAAATGACAGAGGGGTTGTTTTGTTGTTGTTTGTTCTGTTTAGTTTTTATTTGTTTGGGTCGTCAGACCAAACAAATAATGGTAGCGAAATTTCAGACTCTAATGCTGTTAATTGCAAGTGCCGAAAGTAGTCCGCTTTTTTGAAGCGGTTACTTCCCTTTATATGTAACACTTAGGCCGAAAAATTTAGGGGAGATCACTGCGTAAATATGGTCACATGACAGGCGGATTAATTTTCAAGCAAAATAATTCCCGAATGGTCGAAGATTTCTAATATTGTTTTATTCTTTATAGATATACATGCTTATAGTAAGCGCCATGATTATTTACACAAGTGTTAAACAACAGTTAGCGTCGTTACAAACCCTAACTAGAATAATATGGTTTTCTTCAGGCCGTTAACATGTAAATTCACCGTGGCCGAAGGATTTGCGTGCTCGCTTAGGAAGCGAGAGGTCTGAAGTTCAAATTCCAGTGAAGGCAACTCTTTTTTTTCAAATTGTTTAAGTCAAATAAACATTGGATCGAATATCAGTGTTGCAATAAGTCTTATAGCCAATTACAATTAAAACGCTGGAAAGCATTGGTGGCACTATACAAAAACAAATTGTTTTATAATCTCACAACCTTCACCTTTCTGACATTCTGAGACCCAAACAAATTCAGCGCCTTCTGTGCTTTGAATTATTTTGTTTTTTGTTGGTTTGTTTTTTTCCCGGTCTTTAAAACTCTGTTCATTTCAATAAAGTTATTCAGCTAATAATTACGTTATTTTTTAGTTCTATAAAGAAATTAAACATACATAAAGTTCTCTCGATAAATTGGAAACAACAGACACAGGTGTAAAAAACACCTGGCATTGCTGTATTGTTAATACTTCAATTTCATTTAAACCTGCGTTTTTACTGATGTTACATAAATGTTACATAAATATCAACAGAAATAACTTAACAAAACTTAACCATTTTGATTTCCTGTACAATTGCTCTTGTCACAAGCAGGACATACTGTTATACCATCGGTTCCAATTGTGAACTGCTTAACTTGACATTTCTTTGGAACTGGTTGGCATGAAATCTTTGGGCATATTATATTTGGATCACCTGAAACAGAAAATGGACCAACGAAATAATTAAAATGCAGTTCCAACGTAAATTATTGCAAGTTAAGTTAAACAAAAAATATGCTCACTTCTTAAAAGAACACACACCATTTGTACACCTCCTGTGCATTATTTTTGCATTCAGCCTAACATAAAAGCTGTGTACCAGTCTATAAAACTTACTAACTATATTTTACATTTACTTTAAGTTTGTATTAACAACAAGTATGATTCAGCTGCATGATAAGAGGTAAATTTTAATTTAATGTTTGATATTAAGCGTAATTATAGATATGTTTCAGACATAGCGGAATTCAAGCTAAGAACCCTCCGCGCATAAGGTACTTATTCCATTTTATTTTCTAAGTATAAATGTATCATTTTCAGTTGAAGTTACCGTTCAAACTGTAATAGAAACATGCTAAAATGTAAATATAAAACGAAAGGTTTACTTAAAATAAGTATTTTAATCTTAATCTGTATTACCACAACTTTTTACAGGACATATGTAACATTTTGTTATTTTGTCGCTGCCAATAACATACGTATCCCTTTGACATTCTACAGGAACAAATACTGGTTCAAACCATATCGGACAATCTGCCAGTGGACAAACGTCTTGCTCTGGGCCTGAAAATGTATGAAATGTTAAAAATGTCAGTACCTGTATTTTATAACAGATTTTTAAAACAGAGGCGTGGGAAAATAAAGGTTCTTGTTCGATGTAACACAGTTGTAAGGAGCTCCTTCTGTGACGTGTGACAATTTTGAACATGTTAGATAAATGAAAATAAACTGAAAGGTGGAAAGAGCAAAAACAAACTCCTCGAGATATATGCAAGTTATGTGGAACTCAGTACATTGTATTTACAGAGAGGGTGGAGAGAGAGAAGAGGAAGGATAGACAGGAGAGAGAGCTTTGCCATGCTTTTTAAATACCAAACAGAAATATCACTATCAACATTTTACTATGCAGGCTAAACACTTTACTTTCAAAATTGGTGTATATTGTCTTGGCATATTTACATAAATCTCAGTTTCTAAATATCTAACGCTTATAGTTGTTGGCCTAACAAAGAAACGATCTTACCACAAAAGCTAGCGTCACATGCTGGACATCTTGTTTTGTTGTCTAACCCAATAGTGAATTGATTTTTTCGGCAGTCGGGTGGAATATGAGGTTTACCCTCACATTGTGGTTGTGGACAAACCCCGTTACCATATAACTCTTAAAAATATAAAGAAAAATAATATAAACTGAAAGAATGAGAAGAATACGCAATATTTTAGTTGTAAACAAATTGTTTTATTTCGTAAAGTTAAGAATTTCCATTCTTAAATACTAACAATAAGTTAAAAATTCGTAATAGAACAAACTGTTGAGATAGATTTAATATTACTTTTGTAGGAAATGAAGAACGTACCTTGACCATAACAATTGCTGAAACGGACTACAAGCACTAATATAATCCACACGAAGCTTGTCATTTTCAAGTTGTTAGTTTTAAGAAAAATATTCACATATAATAATGCAAGTGAAAATAACTTCACATGTCACGATTTAAGAAAATAAAACATTAAATGTAAGAGATGACAAATAGCTTTACATTTAATATACGTATGCATTGTGTCGGACAACTGGAACATTAAACCTTAAACAGCTAGCATGAACATAGAATATCACGGTATAGCCATTTATCATGCATTTTGTACACTTCTGTAATTTATATTTACGTTTTATCTGGTATAGGTCTTTTCTAACATTTTATTAGTTTCTGTTTCGTTAATACGTAACAATTTATAAGCATACATTTTGCTTAAACAAAATAATAATATGATAATTTCAAATGAAACTACATCTGTTTGCCTTTTTGTGCGGAAGGCACTTTATGTATTACTGAAACATAATAACAAATACACATGAAGACGTATTTTAAAATTTTGACATTTAATAACAACTTATGAATATATATTATAGACAATACAGGTATATATATCGCCGAAAATATTTGTGAACATTTTTTCATTATTATTTTACTAGTTTATCTTTCATAACGAACGCCAATGTTTTATATCTGATGTTGCCTAAAATTATTTTAATAAATTACACTGCACATACCTTTCACTGCTAGTCTGGAATTAATTTATTTTTAAAAATAAATCTTTATATAATTACATATATACACCTATGTGCTAAGAACAATAATTCAAAATGATTTATGAATTATACTCACGTAACTCTATCAACAATATGTTTTTGATTTGTTTAAAAAAACGTACATCTTTGAAAAGGCACACTTTTTGCAAAGGTAAGATTACAAAGAAAACAATTATTTTCTATATTCATGCACATTAGTTTTGACCGATATATTCCAGTTTTCTAGACATTATATAAATTATTGCATTGTAAATTACTGTGATCCAAAACTAAAATCAGAGGTAGGGCTTTTGGCGTTCATTACTCTTGAATTAATTGCAACTATTAACATAAAAAACACACAAAAACAAGTAAGCTCTCCGCATTGAAGTTTGTTTGTTTGTTTGTTTCACCCAACAGTATTTCAGTCATATAGGGGGTAGTTTCCTAACCATCGTTCCGGGAGAGTTACACCAATACTAGACTACCTGGTCGAACACACGCCAGAGAGGTAATTGGATTAGACGTCATCGACGCTAGCCCCTCGACCACGGAGGCGGTCTCCGCATTGAAGATTCACACATGAAAATGTGTTTTCCTAATTCAACATTAAGTGACACCCGGACTGAATCAATATTGAACCTAGGGAAATGATTTATACGAGAAGTTTTCAAAATATATCCAAGTCAACTTAAAAAGAAAACAAACTTTACAGACATTATTGTACCCGTTTTGGATATAAGCATTTCTATTATTTACAAAACTAAAGTGAATAAAGACATTTTTTATCTTAATGTTGTTTACCTTCCATAGTTAGATGAAGATGTACCTCATGAAAAATCATCTGGAGTATACATTTCTCGGTTAATTGGATTTGCTAGTAGATGATTTTAATTTATTTATTCCTGGCAAACCTCTTAAACAAGGCTATCGCTTTCTCCAAATACGTGAATACTTCACTTAGTTCGAAAAAAAGTAATTCAGATTTAATTTTAAAAAATCGATTGTCCTTCAAAAACTGTATTAGCACACCTAAATTCTGTAGAGATGTGGTTCAGGGATCATACTAACTTTTCTGCTGTCTTCACCGAAATTTCCGAACATTTTATGAAAATTGACCATTGATTTAAGACTTACTGCATGATTGGTGTAAACCTTTTTATAGCTAAGCTTTCCTCTTTTGATTGTATCTGAAGGACCAATTGGAAGACTTTTTGATGGCTGTTGTTAAAACAAATCTCATTCAAAACTGAACATAAAATTATGGGTCACACAATAAGGTCTTAGAAAGAGTCAGAAACCTTGTAAAATTTGTGCTATGAGTCAATGGCCAGGTCGGTAATTCAAAAGTCCAGTGGTCGGTTTAAATTTACTTTACAGGAAAAGAAAGTACCTCAATCTTATACTAAACGACATTAAACTTCAAGTCTCCTCTCTTGTTCATTGTCATTTGGACTATGCTATTGTTGCTTGGTTTAATAGTTTGACTCGTGCTTTGAAAAATCAGTTACAGGTTACCCAAAACAAATTGATTTTGTTTCTTCTGGTTCTTGATCAAAGATCACATACAGGTCATGACCAGTTTTTGAAGGTTAGATGGTTACCAGTTATTAAGAGGGTTAACCAACTTATTCTTCCTCTTGTCTTTAAAATCCAATCTAGCAATGCCCCTCAGTATCTAGGTGAACAGTTCACTCGAGTGAGTAATGTTCACAAATTCCCTCACTTGGTTCAGGTTTAAAGTTTGTACCTCAGTTGATGGTAGAGAAAAAACATTTGAAGATAGCTAGAGATTCACTGTTCCTGTGGTTAAAAGATTTGGAGTTACAATGATTGCTGTATATTGAACACTCAGAATGTAAGGGAGTTGCATTTCATTTCCTGTTTTAAGCTTAGTACAGTTTAAATGTTTTATTTAAGTTTGTCTTTCTTAACTACCATATACCATGTTCATTTATGTGCCCACGTGGCATTTAGATTTGCCCTTGTCCGTTCATTCGTTTTGCGTTCTCATGTTGTGTCACATGTGTTGTTGCCCTAGACTTAGTAATGGATTTGCAATTTTTCACTCGGGTTATGCATAGCCCAAAAGATATTTGACCTAGAGTCAGTAGATTGACAAAACATTAGAGTATGGGGGCGACCGTGTCTTATGGACACATTTCTAATTATTCATTTTGTTTATTTGTATATTTTTTCTTTAGTAAATGTAGTTATTATATTTCTATTTCTAATGTAATCCTTTTTCTGCTTTTGAATTTTATGCTGTAATTCAACATTAAAATTGTATAATTTAATTGTTGTTTTTTTTTCTATAAACTGTGATAATGATTGAAATTTTATTGTGCTTATAATAAAGTAAAGGAACCTCTTATACTCAGTATATACACCATTTTATGCATTCAACAACA
The DNA here is from genome assembly GCF_026571515.1 of Ruditapes philippinarum. Lineage (NCBI taxonomy): Eukaryota > Metazoa > Mollusca > Bivalvia > Venerida > Veneridae > Ruditapes > Ruditapes philippinarum. The sequence goes on along the minus strand of NW_026861213.1, from coordinate 97,580 downwards.
TCTGTGATGTTTCTTTCATCAGTAATGTAGTGATTGTTATTAAATCTTTGACCTGACTTATTATTACTTATTTATTTTACTGTGATACATTAATATTCATAACTTATAATCTTCCTCTGTAAAGATGCTATAATTTAAGGACCACAATGGAAATAAGAGTCACAATGACTCTTTTTTCTGATACCCTAAACATATAATGTTGATTGACATGGCTTTCTGTATTAATACATGTTTGTCAATAGTTTTCTGTATGTTTTAAAATATGTCGTTGCCATGTTGATTTACATTCTATGTTGACATAAATCTTACTATCGTCTGTAAGGGAGCCCACCGCTTATGGTTTATCAACTGATACTGACTACGGTTAAAACTGTTTATAGCGCAAATGCTGATAGATTTATGTTGGTTCTGTGATGTGCTATCTTTTCGTCAGCGGTAAGTATAAAACATCCGTTTCACCCCCTCATTTCCCATTTTGTGTCGTGTCCCGTTTTCTTTCATTCAACCATTGTCCCTTTTATACCCGTATCAGTCCGTTTGTTTTATTATTTCCTTTATTACATATGAGAATTACACCTCTGTGCAATATCCCATTTTTGATATGCCCTACCAGTTTCACTAGATATATCAGGGGCTATGTTGTGTGACCATTGCCTGTTATACTATACACGAAGAGGCAATTCTGGCTTAAGGATGTCTTGATTTTAAAACAAAAACCAAATACAATACTGCCACCCAAATATTTAACCTTTCAGCATCACCAATTCTTAAAAGATAACGCAAATTATCATCCTAAAGTAATAAATTCCAGCAGATTTACATAATTTTGTAGAGAACGGCAAGATGATGCTACACAGCAAGTATTTAAGATTAACCCCGTGTTCTACTTATCTTTTAAACTAAACATAACATATATAACATGTATATAACATTTAAAAAGGGTCATTTTAGGATTATCCTGTGAAGTTTGGGCAAAATCCACAAATGATTGGAACACCGTAGAACAAAGTGCAATGCTCAGATGAACTAAAAACGAATGACAGAACAACATTTAAAAGAATTCCTCCCAAGTTATGTTGGTTTTAGTTAGCTTTTGGGGAATCCTTGGTCGAGTGGTTAAGGTCGTTGATTCAAACTACTTGCCCCTAACCATTGTTTGTTCGAATCGTGACAGGTACTCTCGATTCTTTGATGTGACGATGCTATCCAGCCAGCTTACAGAACGTCGGTGGTTCTAATCAGGTGCCAGTTGTGAATGAATTGAAATAATGCATAGAGGGGCAATTGAAGTCTTCCTTCACCAGTTAAGCTGGGAAGTCGCCTTATGACCTCTACTGCGTTGGTTCTACGTAAAACCCAACCCAAAAAAATCAAAAGAACCTATTTCTGAAACAACTGATGTAGTCAATTCAGCACTGTCGATAATGGCTGAAAATGATAAAGACTAACATGTCACAGTTTTTACAAGATTAAGATTTTTTAAAGCGCAGTTTTCAAAACAAAATCTTCATAACAATAATTATGATGAAGGACATGGTACATTTTCAGCGTACATAGCATAAATATTTCCTCGTGGGGTATAGTTGATAACCACAAAGCTTTCTGATTTACCAACACCAATCTTTTTTAATCTCTCCAAACGATTTGAGTATAATGATCTATAATTGTAAAGAAAAATATATTTTGATTTTTTTATAGGAAGAAAACATTCAAACATAACATTTAATCTATACATCAAATAACACCTTAGAAAATATATATTTTGTTGACTTTTCAACGTATTGCCTGAAAATATAACTGCATTTTATTTGAAAAAAAGTCACGCAAAACTTTAAAAACTATAATTGGTTAATTTGTTTTAATCATACAGAACTTGTAATAAATCAATTTTCAAATAATGTTTACCGAATTCCGATCTGTGAAGTTCTTTTCCACAAAATCCATTGTCTGCATACAACTTTGCTTCTTCCTTAAACAAATTGTCTACCTGTTGTGATCCTGTAGATGCAAAAATATGCTCAATAAACCAGTGTTTTATAGTTATCATGATTAATAATGAAATACAGATATACGAAACATATACATTGATTTCAAAATAAGTGCTATACATAATCTGAATGCTCTTAAATTTGTTATTATAAAACTTTTGACAGATTTGATTTTGCCGTGTTGCGCTTTCTAAGAGATTCTTATTTTCTCTATTTTTTTATGTCTCATTCACAGTGGGTGTTAACTTATAAACTTCCAAACAACCATGTTCACGCACGCACGCTCACGTAAACAGGACCTCGTACAAGAACATAACCAAATAACGTGTAAATCAACGAATGCTCAACGAAGGATACAAAATGGGTGCAATTTAATGAAAGACTTGGCACTTTTTACAAGCGGAACATTAAGTTACACCTATGAAACGCTTGTAAATTCAGTAACATTTGAAAAAAGTTTGCTTGAATTTCTTTCATTGTATATTGAGTATGTCGAAAAAAAATTGGTGCGATTGAATTTTTCTCAATGTATTCACAAAATCATCGCATGGATCGCGAACCCATTTCAAACAGTTCTCTTTGTGGTTTCCACGAGTTATGCAAGGAGGTGATATAAGGTTTAAACAGATTCCTTTCCCATATCAGCAAAATTCCTAAAAGGGTTGACAAGCTAAAGCCATTAAAACAAAACAAATTTTCTCGCTTGAACCAAGTGTGCAACCACTTCACGTCCTGCCCCTTGTTGTACTTCAAAATAAGCTTTTTAGGGAATGATTATATGGGACACAAAAAGGGTGCAATTTATTGAAAAGCTTATGATATGTTACAAGAATAACTCTCAGTAACGTCACTTCCTTTGTTTCGTTTGTATCTATTTGTAATTGTAATAAATGCCGCTGAAGAAGACGGAAAACTTCGACGGATTAAATTCGCGGCGTTTTAATAAAAACATAGAAAATGACTTCAAATGAAATTAACTATTTAATATTGATCAATCTACGAAACATTTTTCGTCTATAAGGCTTATCAGTGTGTATATAATTTTATTAGTCTGTCCGTAAGTCCGTCCGTCTCTCCGTCCGTCAGTCCGTCCGTCCACAAAACTGGATCCCGCGATAACACAAAAAGTACTGAAAATATTTTAATGAAACTTGGTATATGGATAGATGGCAGTATGAAGATTATGCACGTCTTTTTCTTTTTTTCCTATGCTGAAAATTCTGGTTGCTATGGCAACAAATAGACTGAAAATATGGCAGATTTTACACATAACCTGGATCCAGTGATAACGCAAAAAGTATTGAAAATATTTTTATGAAACTTAACATATTGGTAGATGGCAGTATGGAAATTATGCACAGCCTTTTCTTATCTTCTTGTGTTGAAAATTCTGGTTGCTATGGCAACAAATAGACTGAATTTCAAGATTTTTGATTCTAGTTTTTAAGTTTTTTCACTATAAGTTCTTTATTTCTTAAGGTATTTTCTTCAAACTTTAAAAATAAGTTGCTAGTCATCAACCACATCATATGTGACAAAGTTTACAACTCTAGCACAAAATTTATCAGAATTACCTCCCTTGAACTTAAAATTTTCATGAAAAAAAAACATTGTTTTTTTTAATAACTTCTTTTTTTCTGAACGTATCTACTTCAAACTTCATATAAATGTTTCTTATTATCACTCAACATTTGTGAGTGTTCAATACTCTAGCAAGACTATTTCCAGAATTATGCCCCTTTTGAACTTAGACTTGTTTTTGAGAAATTGGTAATTTTTACTCCAACTTCTTCAATCATGATAGAATTTTTTTCAAACTCCCACATCATTATAATATGACAAGGTTTATAAATCTAGCATCCATATTTCCAGAATTATCTCCTCCTTAAACTTTTAATTTTTCCTATTTGTTCTTTTAACTTTCATTTACTTCAATTTCAAAATAAATATTCAATATTCATACCTTCATTACTAATTGTTCTTTGTTACACTCACATCATGTATGACATCGTTATCTCCTTTTTTTTAAATTTTGCTTTTAAAATGTTATATTTTGATAACAGGGATGTTTAAAAAATAACTTTAGACTGTCCTTCAGTCCGTCTGTCTGTCTGTTCACTGTGATCACTTTTTAAGAACTTTTTCAACAAATTTACTTAAAATAGAAACATAAGTGAATGGCCAATGGCCCTTCAGAATGTTGCTTGGGCACTTACCGGTAGGGGACTTATGGATTGCTTGCAATACTATGATAATTGCTTGTTGTTTCCTTGTGATAAAATCCGTATCGCCCACCGTATATAATCAGCATGTCTGTCCCGATCTACATTTTAACTTTTATAATTACCTACATTAATTAATTTACATAAAAGTTAAATGTTGCGATTTGTTCTATATATACCATTTGCAGAAGACGGCATCCATAATACATTTTCTCCATAATTCACTTCTCTGTTGTCGGGATTAGTTTTGAAACTGTTGGTGGATGCTAAATATGTTGCCCATTGTTGTGCATATGAATTCATATTAGCATCATCTTTGACATCGGGAACCTGGATAAAGATTAATAAATTCATCATCATTCTGTTGAATTCTGGTTTTTATAGTTACAAATACACCGATATTTTTGCTCATTTATCTTTAGAACAATTCATAAGTATTTATTTCAGTTTTACCCGATGTTTGTGCATGAATGTATTTCATAGTTTAGTTTCAACAAAAATCAAAGTGTATAAAATATTTATGGAATTATCTGAATTGGATGATCTACCGAAAGCAAAGAAAGCAACACATTACATGAAAATTGCAGACACGGTTTCATTGAGTCTTTTCATTAGAAATAATGGAAAAGTGCAACATTGCTCATGCCCCTTGGTTTTGTTGTAAGGCCAAAGTGCTTGAAATGACAACTATACAACAAGTGACATAACTCTTTACGACGTCTTGTCCTGGAAGCTCGCAAATTATTTTTTTCATTTTCATTAGCAAAGTGTTTGGTTGAAAACTAAAAAGAAAGGTAATGAAGAAACCTTCTTGATCACATTTAGTAAATTTATTTTGGCATATATGGAACGCTGACTTGTATATTCAGATCTCGAGCTCAAGAAAGCTCTATATATATTAGAGATTTCCCGAGAAACAAGGTATTGTACGAACATCATTTTAACTAATGTACATTAGTCGCGTGATTGGTTTACTTTTGTTTTGAAACTTAACTGAAAGGATACATCCAAAAAGGAATGGATTATCCGAAACGTAACTAAACATAGAAAAATGTTTGTGTATAAATGACACGAGAGATTCATGAACATAGCATGTTGACCATACTACGTGTCTGGCCTATAATCATCGGGTTAATTTCCTAACTCACATAACTCGCTATCGCAGACATTGATGATACGTGGTACTTTCACGTTAACTATTCTTACATGTAAAATAATGACGAAAACGTTATAACGTACTTAAATTAACAAGGAATAAAATAGTTCATAATATTTGAAATACATTGTATGTGAAAATGAAAAAATTACCTCATAAATCCATATCTTTTGATGTGTTTAGAACTGTCCAACATGTGTTTTAAATATTTTGATAGTGAATTTAGGTCATGTTAGATGTTTAACAACTGAAAACAATAGCACTGAACGTGCAGTAATGTGTCGTAAAGGAAACAAAATGTAAACAAGCTAGTATTTCAATTTCCATTCAAAATACTAATTCACATAATTAAACAAAAATGTATACCAATTGCTAACAGAATAACATAAGCAAAAGGTTGATCATCTGTATGGCAAATGAGTAATTTTTTGGAAACTGTAAGAAGATACCAAGTATAAAATGTTTTAATGATATTAAAATGATAGCTTATCTGAGGCATAATGGGTCTTTAAAATATAATTTGGAAATTCTACTTTCTGTTTTAATTATAATTTGAGCCTTGCCATGGCAAAACCAACATAATGGGATTGCGACCAGCATGGATCCAAACCAGCCTGCGCATCTGCGCAGTCTGATCAGGATCCATGCTGTTCGCTATCAGTTGCTCTACTTGTTATAGGGTTTGTAAGCGAACATCATGGATCTTGATCAGACTGCGCGGATGCGCAGGCAGGTCTGGATTCATGCTGGTCGCAAACCCATTATGTTGGTTTTTTCATGACGCGGCTCATTTAATTTTCAAAGTCAGTACGATTTGAAAGACTTACTCCATGAAGAGCTCTATAAACATTGTGCTGTTTCACGACGTCGGCAATAAACGTTGTACTTGCTTGCTGTAAAAATGATATAAGGAAAATTCAGACGACATGGAAATAGCAGGCCTAGATAATAATAAAAAAACAATGATCGACATAGTTTAATACCTGAGGGAGTTTCTGTATGTATAAGGAAGGATGTAAATTGCAAGGAAAATATTAAATGCATACAAAATTGTATGAATGAGAAAAGGCACCATACATTGTAATGCTTAAACATGTTTTTCTTTGTTGATTCAAATCTCAGTAGTTTCGACCTATTATTTTTCATAACAGGATACATTTCATTCACGCAGAAACCCATTCGGATACTTAACTATTTTTGTGAAAATACATTTTAGAATTTCACAATAAAATGTAGATCAACTGAACATTTTTCAGATTTGTAAGATATATCATACCGTTGTGGTACTTCTCTTAAATACACTTTTAAAGAATATCACGTGTGTAAAAATTAGTTGATTGAAATTTATAAATTTAGTTACACATGTTTAGGCACTTATGTTATAAACTTTAACATTGATAATAAAAAATTAGAATTAATTTGTTATCATAAAAACATAATTTCTAATTCATTGTAACGTTGTCTGTGTTGCGCAAAAATAAACATCAATTGTCAAAATAATGAACCACGTAATCTGAGGAACAAATGTACAAATGAAGAAATAAATAAATTGAGAAATATAAATAAATAAATAAATAAATAAATAAATAAATAAATAAATAAATAAATAAATAAATAAATAAATAAATAAATGAATAAATAAATGAATGAATGAAGAACGAACGAACGAACAAATAAATAAATAAACAAACAAATAAATAAAATATATAATTAAATTAAATTCATTAAATTAGATTAAAGTTTACATACCGCATTTGCAGCAGCAACCATACAAAGAATTAACAAATATTTCCGCATGCTGACGTTGTATATTACTACAGATCCTTCTTCCACGTGGTTAGATTATCCTTGCTACTGTGTAAATTCGACAAATAAATGTTATTTATAAACATGATTTGTTATACATCCCATTATCTGCTAATCTGATTGCCTAATCTTTAATAAATTGTATTATTTGAAGTCATGTAAAGATAAAAGCAATATGTTGTATTTGTCTGATTGTTGAATTTCAGGCTCCCCTTGAGGTATCAACTTTATATTTTATTTTACAGTGGCTATATCAATGTAAAGAGTAAAACAAATACAATGTATAACAAATTATTATAAATGAGAATGCAAACGCTCTCTTACACATTACACATTACATATATAGTTTTGTTCAAATGATTTAAAAGAACGTATTTAGTGCACTCACCGCAAAGTAATCTCCTACTACTGAAAAAATGAGAAACTAGCGTGTCACACTGGTATACTTTAAACTAGCGTGTCACAGTGGTATACCTTAAACTAGCGTGTCACAATAGTATACTTTAAACTAGCGTGTCACAACTGTATACTTCAAACTAGCGTGTCACAATGGTTAACTTTAAAACTAGCATGTCACACTGATATACTTAAAACTACCATGTAACACTGGTATACTTTAAACTATCATGTACTTTAAACAACGTTACACACTGGTATAGTTTAAACTACGTGTCAAACTGGTATGCTTTAAACTAGAATGTCACAATGGTATACTTTAAACAGGCATGTCACACTGGTATACTTTAAACTAGCATGTCACACTGGTATACTTTAAACTGTTATGTCACACTGGTATACTTTAAACTAGCATGTCACACTGGTATACTTTAAACTAGCATGTCACACTGATATACTTTAAACAAGCATGCCACACTGGTTTACTTTAAACAAGCATGTCACACTGGTATATTTTAAACAATCATGTCACACTGGTATACTTTAACCTAGCTTGTCACACTGGTAACTTAACAAGCATGTCCCCACGGGAAACCCTTTAAAAGCGTGTCAACTGGTATAACTTTAAACTAGCGTGCCACACAGTATATTAAACTAGCGTGTGAATGGTAACGCAACAAACGGTCACAATGGTAACTTTAAAGAAGCGGTCAACTGATACACTTTAACAGCTAATTTTCCCACGGGTATCTTTAATAGTGTCCCACGGGTATACTTAAAACAGCATGTCCCATAAACACTGGTATACTTTAACTAGAATGTCACACTGGTATACTTTTAACTGGCATGTCACACTGGTATACTTTAATCTAGTATGTCACACTGGTATACTTTAAACAAGCATGTCACATTGGCTTACTTTAAACAAGCATGTCACACTGATATACTTTAAACAAGCATGTGAGACTGGTATACTTTAAAAATAGCGTGTCACATTAGTATACTTAAACTAGCGTGTCACACTGGTATACTTTAAACTAGCGTTTCACAATGGTATACTTCAAAGAAGCGTGTCACACTGATATACTTTAAACTACGTGTCAGACTGGTATACTTTAAACTAGCATGTCACACCGAACTGGTATACTTTAAACTTGCATGTCACCAGGTATACTTGAAACTAGCATGTCACACATTATTTTTTTAAACTAGCATGTCACACTGCTATACTTTAAACTAGCATGTCACACTGGTATACTTTAAACAAGCATGTCACACTGGTATACTTTAAACTGTTATGTCACACTGGTATACTTTAAACTGTTATGTCACACTGGTATACTTTAAACTGTTATGTCAGACTGGTATACTTTAAACTGTTATGTCAGACTGGTATACTTTAAACTGTTATGTCACACTGGTATACTTTAAACTGTTATGTCAGACTGGTATACTTTAAACTGTTATGTCAGACTGGTATACATTAAACTGTTATGTCAGACTGGTATACTTTAAACTAGTATGTCACACTGGTATACTCTAAACCAGCATGTCACATTAGTATACTTTAAACTAGCATGTCACACTGCTTTACCTTAAAGAAGCATGTCACACTGGTTTACTTTAAACAAGCACGTCACACTTGTATGCTTTAAACTAGCATGTCAAGACATTATGAGGTTCATCTCTTGTAGGAAAATAATGCATCATGTCTACAGTTTGAAAAAAAGACGTACATATCACTGATTAAACATAAAATATATGTTTGCTGTATTCTTTAAACGTATCAAATATTGGAATATTAACATATTCGGCATTACTTTGTGTTCGGAGAGATATTAAAATCAGTCTGTGTCCGTCCTCATCAGATGATAAAGTTTTTTATATTGCATTTCGTAATATATCTATCTATCCTCTTTAATACTTTATTTTATATTTATTATTATCATATAATTTTCAACTTTATCTCCGTCTTCACTCACTAGGTTTTTAATGTTACCTTCATCAAATATGACAAGTTCACTCATTTTCATTATTATCTGATTTTATGGAATATTTCATTTGATATGATTATTCATAAAAAGTTGTAATTTATGACTTGATCTATCATTTCCTACATGATATACTTCCAACTTTACATATGAGCCGCGTCACGACAAAACCAACATAATGGGTTTGCGACCAGAATGGATCCAGACCAGCCTGCGCATCCGCGCAGTCTGATCAGGATCCATGCTGTTCGCGTACAAATCCTATTACAAGTAGAGAAACTGACAGCGAACAGCATGGATCCTGATCAGACTGCGCGGATGCGTAGGATGGTCTGGATCCATGCTGGTCGCAAACCCATTATGTTGGTTTTGTCATGACGCGGCTCTTATCTGTTCTTTATCGCCGCCGTCACCACAGATAACAGTATTGATAAAATAGTGAAAAACAGAATCCCCAAAGGCCTCAACAGACGGTAGGATTTTGAAGTACAACACCAATTAAAACTAAGATGTACAGACAAATCTTAATGTGTGAAGGCTACTTTTTCTTGATTTCGGAAACCTTAAGTCTAGATGTAAGGGATAGGACATGTTCTATTTTGAAAATATTGTCGTACAGATTTTTACTGACCTCTCACAATGACAAGTAACAGATAACCAAATTATCTCCTGATAATGTGTGTAATGAATGAAATTCCAGAACAATTAGGACTAAAAGGTAAACATAGTAGTAAGATGGAGTAAAAATGATGTTGAAAAACTCTTCAGGAGACCCAAAGTTGTGTTATGTTCGAATCCCAAATTATTCCGAAAATGATTATGTCACGGTATTGAATTGTTCTCTAAATAGGGGAGGGGAGGCAGTTTGTAGGCGGCCAGATAGCTTAGTCAGTAGAGCCGGTATTCCGAGGGTCCCAGGTTTGAGTCTCGGTCAGGCTTCACATAAAAAAAAATATATATATATATTTTTTTTAATGGAGGTGTTTCAATCATTACTCATGGCGAAAAAAAGTATTTAGTGAGAAATGTATGTAAAGGATCAATGTAAAGGGGTCCTTTTTAGGGGAAACCTCAGATGATTCTTACAGTGTAGAATTACCGTCTGAATGCAAGTGTTGTAAAGCTTTGAAAAGTGTACATCTTATCTTAGTGCTGCACAACTAAATCCTACCGTCTGTTGAGGCCTTAAAGAAAACCCAACACTTGCACCTATTAGAAACTATGACACGTTTGAATAAACTTACTATTATTTACCTTAATATATTGTATTTTCCCTCTTAAATTCATTATGCAAAGAAGAAAGACTTAATATTTTATGTGCATGAAACAAATAATATAACGGGTGTTATGTCTTAGTTAAATTCTATTTTTATCACGCAAACTCCATCCGTATTTTAGTAAACTATTAAAATGACATACTGGTCAGAATTTATAATTTCTTAAATACTGCCAAAATAATAAATCACTCACTGTAAGGTGGTATTTATTAGACGTCGCGTGCACGCGGCGGCTTCTAGATATGCATGCGTCCATTTAGCAATGGGGAAAATAGTCTTACTTTTGTTAAACTTTTTGTTTTAACAAAATTACACTGTTTTCAGAATCCTGAATAAAAATAGCTTTACTGATGAACAACATTACAACGAGCTTTAAGGGATTAAATTAACGTTTAACTTAAGTGATAGTATTTGAATATCATATTCTTTTTATTTTTGTTATTTTTATTTACCAAATAAATAATGTGTCAATGAGCCAGTCTATATTCTAATGACGGGAACCAAATTTGGACAGGGAACCAGGGGTATGACTAAAATACACAACGGAGATTTTTGGGCGAAAGGCGCATCAGACATTTTCTTTTTGCAAAGCAGACACAACTTAGTTAAATGATATTATTTTGATATTGTTGTTCTTTTGAAGACGATATGGCCATTCTAGGCAACTCACCTGAGGAAATAAACAATAATTTAGTTGCATTACACAGTTATAGTACAAAGTGGAGTCTAGAGGTAAATGTAGATAAAACTAAAGTTATGTTTTTTAAGAAGAGAGGTGGTTTGTTGCACTCTGATTTTTTTGTCTAATGACACACACCTAGATCATGTAAATGATTTCAATTATTCAATTAATTAAGGTAATTATTCTGGTAATTTTGCATTAAACCAGGAACAGCTTGTTGGTAAAACTTTGAAAGCGTTAAATGTATTACTGATAAACTGTAATGAATATAAACTGAAACCGAAGTTATTATGTCAGTTATTTGACTCTTTTGTTGGACCAATCTTAAAGTACGCAGCTGAGATTTTGGGCCACAATAAGTCTAAAGAAATTAAAAGTATACATCTAAAGTTTTGTAAAAGAATACTAAATGTAAATATATGAAGTTCAAATGCATCTGTTGTTATTGTTGTTGTTCTTGTTTTTGTGCTATTTAGGTGAAATAATATCAAAGAATGTTACGAATTATAGTTACTTTATTAACATTTTATCCTTTGTGCCTGATGTCATTTTTGTATGTGTTAAAGATAAAAGACATAGTCAGGATCTCTGTAAATCAGTCAAACTTAAATCAAAATGAGTTCATTCATTGTATGATACCATTCGATCAAATGCCAGGCATTGTGTGGTAATTTTTCACTTAAATACAGCTACATCATGTGAAACAATTAGTAACAACCTAGCCTTTGACGTCACACAATATACATACAAATTAAATGTATCGACAAATGATGTAAACAGCCACATGTAATAACACAATCAGCGATAACATTTGTTCTCTATTACAGTTGAATATCCGAAGCACTAATCAATTTTTCTTGGTATGTGCTCGTTGTTTAATAAGTTGCATATTTTTGTGAAAAAGGTAGAACCTAAAGCATTTTTTCACAAAATAATTTCATGTCTGAAGTTCTGAGTCAACTAATGTTTGTCCGTTGCGATAAAGATTGAAAGGTCTCCTCGAAGCAAACTACATTGGAAAAATTGCTTTTAAAAAAAAATAAAATTTCACCAGACAAAATGTAAAACCCCCCGACTGAGGCAAAAATTAGACGTTTAAACCCTAGATTTAAAATTTTAAAAATAAATCCTTTTTATTTTAAAAAATGTACTTGTGCATTCAGATTTTTTCTATCAAATACTCTTTAATAAGGAAAGCAAAATCGATTAAAAAAATCATTCCGATCCCGTAATTAAAAGAATTGCGATGAATTATACCCTTATCCCTGGTTCCCTGTCCAAATTTTGTTCCCGTCATTAGACTATAGACTGGCTCATTGACACGTTATTAAAAAGGATAAAAAGAAAAAGAATATGATATTCAGACATGACACTATCACTAACATTAAACGTTTATTTCAATTCCTTAAAGCTCTGTGATGTGTTGAACATCAGAAAAAACTGTTTTTATTAGTATAATATCTAAGAGAATCTGAACACAGTGTAATCGTGTAAAGAAAAAATGCAAGAATAGGCGAATGCATATTTACTAGCCGCCGCGTGCACGCGGCGTCTAATAACCGCAAATTATCAAATACATTCACCTAATATAAAACCATTTTACAAACAAAAACTGACAACAGTGAGAATTATACACAGATCACATGTCATTGATATATTTTACGAAATCAAATACTCAAAGCCTTTTGGCAATAGACCATCTGTGTTTGTTTTCGCATATGTTGCTACAAATGATGATACATTGCAATAACGTATGTCCATCCTCCGCGTACTTTTGTGAATAAAAGGCACACCACGTTTTGCTTATTCTGTTTGTGAAATTACACCGTCTTCAAAACATCTAAATTGCGAGAGGGATATTTAGTGACCCCAAAATTGGTTTTCAGTGTAATAATTGTACACGCCCCAAAAAAGGGGAAATCATTGATTTTTTTTATAAAACCGAAAAAAAAATTACCAATTTTTAAAAAAAATTGGGTTTAAATTAAAATTTTTTTTGAAAGTTTTAAAACCCGGTAATAATTTTTAAAAGATATTTAATTCAAAAGAAAATTAAAACCTTTTTTCAAAATCGAAAATAAGGCAATTGCGGTCCCCCTTCCAGCCAATGGTCAATCTTCAAAGAAAAAAAAATTTTTTAAAGTTAAAATTTATGTTTGATGAATTTTAAAAAGGTTATTTGTGGTTTAAAAAGGGAAATAAAAAATGGTTTTAGAAATTTTGGGAAAAATTTTTTTGGGGGGTTTTATTTCTGTTTAAAAATAGACGATTTAAAAGCGATATTGTCTTTTTAATTTTTTTCCCTCGAGTAAACTGGTTTTAGAAACACGTTATTTTTAAAAGATATTTATTACATTTTATACTGTACATGAATTAATTTTGTTGACAAAAAAAATTCTTACACCATTCCTATCTAAATGATTAGTCAATCTTAAAATGTTATAATGTGTGATTTAAACATCTAATCCGTGGTGTAAATAAATTTTTACCGTTATAGCTTCAGGTTAAATTAAGTGAAGCCCCTGTTGTGTTGTTACAAAAATTTTTTTAATGAAAAGTTTTCCCCGGATTGCCGGGAAAAAACCCTTTGTCAATTTTTTCCCGAGTTTTCCCCTTTCCCCACTATTTTCTTTCAGGACGCAAAACTGATTAGCCCCAATGTTTTTTTGCCCCCATTAGCAGTCGGGGTGTTAGAAGCAAATTGCCGCAGGCCACATTATATGATAGGAACAGATGGCATCACAAGGTGCAAGGTGTGCGACACAAACGCTTGCGGTTTGTATTCATTCTTTCATTCATTCATTCATTCATTTTTTCATGATATAGTTAGATAATATGAAAATGACAGGCTCGGTATGATTCCATGGATTCTGTGTGTGAGTTTGTTAATGGTAGTTGATAATAATACCTCTATAACACTGATTTAAATAGCACATTATGCATAATTGTCAAAGCTAGAATAGGAGGATTGTAAGTGTGATTTGATCAACTTTTAAGACTTTAGTGCACGTTTCTTTCCTTAGCATTCAATAAACAGTATTTTCCCAACAAATTCAAAATGGCATAATATCCTCTTTATGTTATCTTAAAGTTTAACATATAATATCGATCAACTTTTTTGTGTTTTTACATTGCTTATGTTATCCAGATTTAATTATTGTTGTCTTTATATATGTGGCCTGCTTTTTTAATTTTGACTTTTGGCGTATCATCTGTGATATGGTTCCATGATAACCGCCGTATGTGCACATCTGCGGATGTTTCAAACTTCATGTTAAATGTTGAATTCTGCTTAAGCCGGTGCTAGGTGGCGTGGACGGTAGTTTGCACTTGACAGTTCCGTCCATGAACAGGCTCAATCAAACCGAGTCTGCAATATTTTCAATTTTGCCATGTTGGGCTTTCTTTAGGGATTCTTATTTTCTCTATTTTATCGCCACATCAGCGGTGTTTGTGCCGTGTGGAGGCTGTAAAAAGTCGTCCCGTGCATTCAATCAGAGATGTTATATTTCCGATCCTTAAAGATCGTTCAGCACGACATTTTTGTTTTGCTTGTAATTTAGTTCATTCTATTCGGCTATTTTCTTGTTGGGTGGTTCCAGTATTCCTCACTTGAATACTGTTGAATCACCCTTCGATTATGTGGCCTGCTTTTTAAATTTGTCTTTTGACGTATTATCTGTGATATGCAGGTTTCATCACCTCTGATCCCCTTTCAAAATTCCATTTTATTAACTTCCGCCCATTGTTTTCTCGTTTTGGGCACACGCATATTTTTACTCGGTTTTCATGGAATGGCACTTACGTGTCACATTGAAGGTTCCATGATAACCGCAATATGAACATATCTGTGGGGTGGGTGCGGGGGATGGGGCGCTCTTCTTTCATCCGTATGTCTGAAAAATCTTTGATACTGGAAATCATACTAGATCTGAAATGTCTGTTAGCACTTTTAAACTTCTTTTTGACCAGGGTTATTGTCTATGTGTATTTTTAAGCATTAACATCTGCATACACAGTTTATACATTTGTTTCATGTTCCTGTTAATAGCATTTTGAAGCTTTCTTACACCTTCTTAGAAAAATGATATCGCTTAAATTATGTTTGCCTGTAAAAGAGAATATTTAGCACACTGATTGATAGTATATTTTACGTTAATAATTAGGATATATTAAGAGTTTTTATAAAATGTCAAAAGAGTAAACATGTTCATTTCCAAATCATTTTTATATATATTTTATATGCAAGAATTTATAAACAATGTATACATTTATGCATACAATTATTGTCTTTTTTACCAAATGGGACTGTATACGCCGCTTTTCGTGTAATGGCACGAACGTGACACATTACATTTCCATGATTACTGACGTATGAGCACATCTACCGATAAAATTTAAAAGTTGACCCTTTTCATGTTAAGTGTTGAATCTCTGCTGTACTAGGGGCATGTACGGTATTTTGAAATTACCACTTGATCAGACTCAATCAAACCGAACCAGCAACATGTTTTAATTTTGCTATTCTTTTGGGATTTTTTTCCGAGGAGGATTAAAACGGTATACATCTTAGCTCTTACAGAGCTCTACAAAAATAGATGTCTTAACATATCAATGTTTTGAAGCAATTTTTTCTAAGGGTTGCTTTTTAACGGATTTAAAACAGAGAAAATGATAACCCCTAAAGAAAGCCCAACATTGCTGCAGTATTGGTTTGATTGAGCCTGTTCGTGGGCGGTACTGAATAGTGCAAGTTACCGTCCACGCCCACCAACACCGGCTTAAGTAGAATTCAACATTTAAAATGAACTGGTAAAATTTTGATGTGTTCATATGGCGGTTATCATAGAACCTTCAATGTGACGCGTCTATGAAAAGCGGCATATGGCCCAAGTAAAAATGCATGTGCCTAAAAGAGAAAACGATGGGTGAAACTAAATAAAATGGAATATTGAAAGAGAATCAGAGGTTATGAAGTCTGCATATCACAGATAAGTTGTCAAAAGACAAAATTAAAAAGCAGCAACATATGCTGAGGGATAATATCAAATTTGAAAAAAACTAAAGGTACCAAAAACATGCCTTCACAACAATAATGTCGTGCTGAACGATCTTCAAGGATGGAAAATACAACATCTTATATTAAATGTACGGGGAGACGTTTAGAGTTCCCACACGGGGCAAATAACACTAATGTGACAATAAGATAGAGAAAATAAGAATCCCTAAAGAAAGATCAACACGGCAAAATTGTAAATGTCGCAGGCTCGGTTTGATTGAGCTCCAGTCCATCTATAAATTGTGCAGTATCGTGAAGTTTAAAGAAAATATTAAGAATTTTGGACTGTCGAATTATGTGAATGTGTACGTATATTTTGATTGTCCCTTTAAAGTTTTTGTTGAAAATTGTCATTACGGCGTTATATAGTGTTATATCCAACCTAATATTTATACCATTTCTTAATTAACGATGCTTTCACGTTTATTTCAGGGGACAAAAAAGATGTTTGCCCTTCGAACTATTGTCCTAATGATGACAAGATTTTAGATAAATGCCGTATCAAACAGTATACTATAGGTCGTGACGGGATCACGGTATGTCCAGTATGTGACAAAGACGCGTGTAGAAAAACACATAGTCACGGACATGAAGTTATTGTAGCATAATTATGACATAAATGTAATAAACCACTATGAAGTTTACTTGCATTGTTTCTATTTGTTTGGGTCGTCAGACCAAACATATAATGGTAGCGAAATTTCAGACCCTGATGCTGTTAATTGCAAATGCCGAAAGTAGTCCGCTTTTTTGAAGCGGTTTCTTCCCTTTATATGTACACTAACACCGAAAAATTCAGGGGAGATCACTGCGTAGAGAATGTCAAATGACAGGCGCATTAATTTTCAAGCAAAATAGTTTCCGAATGGTCGAAGATTTCTAATATTGTTTTATTCTTTATAGATATACATGCTAATATAGTAAGCTCCATGATTATTTACATCTGTGTTAAACAACAGTTAACTTTAGCGTCGAAATAATAAAGTGTTACATATCATAATTTAGGATTTCTTCAGGCCGTTATCATATAACTTCACCGTTTGCGCGCTCGCTTAGAAAGCGAGAGGTTTGGAGTTCAAATCCCAGTTAAGGCAACTCATTTTTTTTTCAAATTGTTTAAGTCAAATAAACATTAAATTGAATATATGTGTTGCAATTAGTCTTATAGACAATTTACTACAATTAAAACGCTGGAAAGCATTGGTGGCTCTATACAAAAACAAATTGGTTTATAATCTCACAACCTTTACCTTTCTGACATTCTGAGACTTAAACAAATTCAGCGCCTTCTGTGCTTTGATTACTTTTGTTGTTTACGTTTACCGCTTGCTGAGTTTTTTGTGTTTGTTTGCGTCAGTTGTGTGCGGTTCAGTTAAAGTACATTCCCGGAATGACATGTATTGAAAGGCAGTCTAAATGAATTAAAAGTGTTGAGAACTCATTGCATTTACGCAACAAATCCTGATAATACAATATCTAATCGTATTTAATGTTTAATAATAGCATACATAAATATAATCCATTCATGATTATGAGCCTAAAGTTATGAGAAGCGAAAATATGAAAACATTAATTTACTGGTTTGTACATGGGTCTCTGTAATGTTGCATTAGTTCAGAGCATAGATTAGAAAGACATTATTAACGCGTAACCCCTCTATAGCAGCCAGTCTTTCCAGGATCCAGCTTAAAGGGTAATTTGTGCTATAGGGATTTTACTGAGGATAAAGAACTTTTTCCATTTAACGACAACGTGAAAATACTTTTAAGCATTTATAACGTACTGCTTTGCTCATAACAGCAGCAATATATCGAAAAAAGAGGGATCCTCTTTAAGTGGTAATAAAAATATAAATAATAAATGTTCATTGCAGCTGTTGTATTTTGTTTCATAAAAATAATGAATTGATAAACAATGCTTTTTCGATTTGAGTCTGTTAAAAAATCGATATAGCAACGTTACTTGTGTTCCCTTTTCCCGATTGAAGGGGTATCGTGTCGTAGGGTCTAGACGGGAATTAATGATGAAAATTATACAGCTATTTTTTCGGAAAAGAATGTAGCTGGACGTATTGCATATAGAGTAGTTTACGCATAAATATCTGGAAAAAAGTGACCCTTTAGGAAGCATTTAAATCAGCGAAATTACATGAAAATTGCAGACCCGGTTTGATTGATTGTGTACAGGAGTGATAATGAAAAAAGTGCAACATCACTCACCCCCCTGGCACCGGCTTGAGTGGTATTCCATTTTCAATACTTAAAAGTGCTGGAATCAATGATTACAAAGGACCAGAAAAATGTAACAACACTTGTGAAGTACGTGGCAACTTTTAACGGCTGCCACACTGCACTTAACACCTGCTGTTGTGATGTATAAATATCTGGAAAAAAGTGATCGCAAGTATTAAAATCAGCACAAAATAAACAAATGAAAATTGCAGACCCGGTTTGATTGAGTCTGTGCATGATGGATAATGAAAAAGTGCAACATCCCCCCCCCCCCTCCAGCACCAGCTTGAGCGGTACTCAATTTGCTGGAATCAATGATTCGGAAGGACCAGAAAAAATATAACAGCACTGAAATGAAGTACAGGGCAACTTTTTACGGCTGCCACACGTCATTTAACGTGATGAATTGATGTATAAATATTTAGTAAAAAAAATTATCTCTCGAATTAAGACTAATATGAATACTTTCGAAAAATGTTAAGCAGTCGTGGGTTTTAAAGACTTATTATCTAATCGTCTTCTATAATTTTCTTGTCGGTTTCTGTTATTTCCTATTTTGTATTTAATTTATTTAAATTAACACCCCGTCCGTGCTTTGCCTTGTGTTCTATGGTGTCCTGCTGGGCTCCTTTCCAGTAGTCTTATGTTGCTGGGTCGTGTGGGGGATACATTCATTGAATGCTACCCTTCCTTATTGATCATCTTTTACATTATAGTATTTACATGGGCGTTTATGTTATTGTATCAAATAATATATATAAGAATATTTAATATCAATAACCCTGGCATTTGAACCTGTCTCCAAAATACACGCATTGATTTGGAGTAATTTCAAAAATACAGATTTTATTAAGAAACAAAACAAAAGATAGCCTACGTGGCTGATATAAGATGACATAAATAGCTAGACCACTAAGTGTCATTGATCGGCTCTGGTAATTGTTGTAATTATATGAGAATTAATCTACTGGCACCGCATGAGGAACCTGGTATAGGATGACAGAAGGTTATACCTTACTTTAGATCAAACATTCCGCAGGATACAGATTTAATTGATTTGGATCACGATAAACAAGTATATATAGATTATTGCATTGAGAAATTGAGAAATGGGGAATAAAATATTTGTTTTCTCGTTCAAACAGCAATCATGTTTCTGATCTTTTTTATCTTATTTAACTTTATGCTTATCATTCATAAAACAATAGCCAAATGAATTGTTAAATTTTGTTTCAGTTATTGACGTAATCGTGCTTAATTTCCAGCAGAGCAAATCGTTACAGTAAAGAAAAATCCAAGTACGTATCATGAAAAACGTATTCATGAGTGGCTAAAGCAACTTTAATCATAAAATTGTCATCAAGTATTTTTTGTATTAAAGTCAGAGATATATATTCATATTCTTTTTAGTTAACATTTTCCTTTCAGAACAAAACATTAAGTAGCCCGGACTTCATAAACAACTGCTATTGTACATGTATGTTTTGTTTATTGGGATATAAAATTTTATGAAGATTAGAATACCTATTACTTGCACAGTTATGTCTTAAATTTCTTTCTAAGACGAAGAAAGTGCATCGCATACCTGTTCTCATGTTGGACACGCTCTTAAAGTTCATCCTGTAAACTGTATTCAGTTCTAGAGAATAGATGAATAGATGTAGTGGTGTTTTACCACAACATATAACACATTTGAAACAACAAAGATTGCCGGGCAAACAATATGCCACATCCGCTTTCTTAAGTGATCGTTGCGCAACATTTATTTAAGCAGGGAATACTGAGTTGAACGGTTTTGTTATTTCCTCTAAAGACTGAAACAGATTAATAATTATTGTGACCTCTTCACAGTTTCATAAAATTCGCCAAATTCAAAAACAAATGATGGTCAGATATACTTACGTATTTGATTAATGTTTAACGAACATGTAAATGGGATAACTGACTAAGGGCATTTTATTTATAACGTGCACTATGTTTTGACACTTTGATACTTCAATAAACTTTAATGTTTGATACAAATAAATTATTGGTGACTCAACTATGTTATAATTGAGCCGCGTCATGACAAAACCAACATAATAGGTTTCCGACCAGCATGGATCCAGACCAGCCTGCGCATCCGCGCAGTCTGATCAGGATTCATGCTGTTCGCTTACAAAGCCTTTTACAAGTAGAGAAACTGATAGCTAACACTATGGATCATGATCAGACTGCGCAGAGGTGCAGGCTGGTCTGGATCCATGCTGGTCGCAAACCCACTATGTTGGTTTTGTCATGACGCGGCTCAATTATTGTTATATATAGTAAGCAAAAACTTACTCTATCTGATGACGTTTTTTTTTTAACTGGCAATCAAAATCAGGCTTTTGTTTATCGTTATTATTTCGGCACGTGTTCTATAACGTCATCCGTTGATATGATCACTGATTTGATTGCATATCATTGATCATTTTCATACGGTTCAATTAAAGCTATTTTGTGATGATTCGGTCTGTAAAATAGACCAATTTTTTATAACTTGTTTATTGGTATAATTACAGTTGATTTATAAAAGTTATAAACCTGTTAAAACGATGCAAATCATGAATAGATTTTAGCTTATTGTACCATACTTGTTTTATACAATAAACTTTGCTAGCAGATTATGATAAATATTGATGATTTAGCTTACATGTTAGTAGGCCTTTTAACAAGTATTCATATAAGTATACTTCATAAAATACTAGCCATTGTGCATTTTATGGGAATTATTCATTGAACTCGCAGTTTAGACGGCCCTCATTTTTGCCCCTGAAGTTGCATAGTGGACTGAAACAAAACGTCATGCTATATGTAAAATTAGAGTATTGCAAATAAATTAAAGTTGAATTGAAATGAAATTGAAAATGACTATGATGCACTTTCTGTTTTGAAGTTATTTATTCATACAACTCATAATAAAATATCTTTTATCTACAATCTACTTTAAGTATCAAGATAATGACGATACAGTTAAGGTACAAATACAAATCATGAAATTGTTCAAATAACTGATATTCTATGTAGTCATAAAGTCTTCGGTTTAAAGTGTACATTATACCGAATAAAAATGCCTTTCAACATCAAAAGATATATGGAAAAAAAAACACAGGAATACGAGTTTCCAAAATACATGCATTTCATAAACTGATTTTATGTATGATCAAAAAGTTCTCGGCCCGATATACTTCTAGCTATTACACTGACATTTACACACAATGCGTCGAAAGCCGATATCTTATTGAAGATTTTTACACAGATTAAGTAACACAAAACTTTGATCAGTAGAAGTAGACTTCCCCTTCCTATATCACTGTGAAAAAAATGGGCTGCTAAATTTAAGAGGGGCAGGGAGAGCATTTGAGATGATCGGGTGTGGGGGGGGGGGCAAAGAGGCCACCAACGATGAAACTGCCGAAACTGTACACGATCTGGTCATGTGCGACTGCGAAGCATTGCATAAGCTTTGGTTCAGTTCAGGTATTTTTGACTAATGTCTATGTTATGTCAAAAGTTTCCGCTAGATTGGTCCCCAGACAGTTGACTGACGACCAGAAACAGATCAGGCGTGACATTTTTAGATATCTTTTGTCTCGCTACGAGGTTGAACCTGATTTTATCTACCGGATCTTAACTCAGGATGAAACATTGGTCCATCACTTCAATCCAGAATAAAAAAAACAGAGCATGCAGTGGAAGCACCTTGAATCATGCCCTCCGAAGAAATTCAAGAGGGTGCCATCAGCAGAGAAGATGGCTTCATTTTTTTGGGATAGTCAGTCAGGGGATAATCAGTATTAACTATCTTGTGAAAGGCCGTACCATAAACGGTTTGTACTATGCAGACGAATTGAAACGTCTGCGTCAAGAAAATCGCACTTAAAAGGCGGTGCAAACTGACTCATGGCGTTCTGCCCCTGCACGACAATGCGCCAGCTCACAAATCCAAAAAAAATTATAGAAAATCAGAATCCCTAAAGAAAGCCCAACACGACAAAATTGAAAAAAAGTTGCAGGCTCGGTTTCATTAAGCCTGTTCGTGGACGGTTATGAAAATTGCATGTTATCGTCTACGCCCCCTAGCATCGGCTTAAGCAGAATTCATCATTTAAACAAGTTGCGATGGCTGCTGCAGCTGACTGGCTTTGAAATTCTTCCCCGTCCCCCATATTCTCCGGACTTGGCGCCCTCTGACTGCTTCCGAAACAAAAAACCAAGCTTCGTGGTAGACGTTTTGGAAGCAATGAAGGTGTCATGGAGGCGGTAAATGAGTTCTTTGAGGACCACAATAGAGAGTTTTATTTTGAAGGGTTAAACAAGTTGGAGCGCAGGTAGGCAAAGTGCATTGATGTACAGGGCGATTTTATTGAAAAGTAAAACCATTAGTTGGGTTCAAGGACTTTTTGATCAACCCTCGTATATTTTGATAAAAAGTTATATCTTTTAAAAGCTTGGTGATGAAACCCGCAATAAAAGTTTACTGGCATTGTCGGGTGCAAAATAAGATTTTAAACATACATATAGGAATAACATACAACTACTTAACTGATTTGATTTTCATACTCACTTTTTTGGTATAAGAACACATTTCTCGGGGACTTGTATTTTCAAATTAAATCATAATTTTACACATCTCAATTCCAAGGACAAATGAATATGACTTTAATTAAAATAATTTATTCATACTTTGTGTAATTTTGAAAACATGTTTGCCCATCACGTGTATGCATTTATGTGCGTGCGTGTGTATGAAGGTAAACTTGATCACATATATTTGTTTAAGATTAATTCAGTTTAAAATAAAAATGATATTCATAAACGTCGCCTATCGCTTGATCAACAAAAGTAAAAGTTTACTTTTTTGTAAATGACATATAAAACAGCAAAAATCTTCAAAAGTGGTAAATAGAGCCCTGCTTTAAGTCGGATACCCATATGTCTTGTACCAAATGCAAGCAACATAAAAATCTCAGCATGGGCGGTGTTATGGGGTATTTATAGTTTGATACACAGTATGGTATGAGGATAAAGTGTTTATATCAATCCAACATGTAAATTAATGTAAAATCATTTCAAAATCATTTCTTAACAAGATTTATTCAAATTAAGTAACTTTATGCTGACAACATATAATTAAATAGTTTGATTTAACGACACGATAATATCTAAAATATCAAATTTAGAAATTTTGATGCAAATCTTATTGAATACATGCAAATTGAATCTCTTCAACAATTATCAGAAAATGCAAATGTGACAGGTAAAAACTTGAGCAAAATAACTATTGAATAAATTTCATAATAAACTATATTTGTTAATTAAATATTTTAATCTAAAAGAGTATGGCATTGATAATTTTGTCAGTAATGTGGACACTAATTTATACAAAACAATTCAATCACATAAATGATTATAAAGATGAACTGCTGTGTACTATTTGTTATTAAACATCTGTTTGGGTTGGTAATGGTTGCAAACAAAGACTAGTTAATATTTAAAAAAAAGAATACAGCAATAAAACATGTGCAGTCCCGAATTCACGTTGTTGCGTTGCGTGCTATATGTACATTTATACATTTATTTCGAATGAAATGTTGACAAAAATCACAAATAACAATAAATGGTTGAACAGTTAATAGGTTAAACAACGCTTAAACCCGATGTGTGTTTTGCAATATATAAAAAAACGTTATGCTTTAATCATATGGCACAGATCAGAACAGAAAAGAATGTAATTACAGTTATAAACGAGTATAGTAATTATCAATTGTCTATATTAAACAGCCTTTTGTACACTACATAATTATCATTTCGAAAGCTGCACAAAAAATGTATTGTTATAATTACACGTATCAAATTATCTCTCAATATTTCAATATATTACAATAATTACAAACAATTATGAGTTGTTATAATAAGAATTCTAAGGTGTATTTAGTGTTCTGCGACATAGATTCACCTTTTAACTAAAATAAAATACTTATTTGAAAATATGACAGTTCCACTTCAGATATAGACTGGCGTAATTTGTTTTCCATGTTTTGTCTTTCTTTCAGAAGCGCTCGCTTTATTTTTAGATGATTTTCCGTTATGTTTCCCGGTGGACTTTTGATTTTTATCATTGATAGTACTATTTTCAGATGAATTTTCATGTCTAAGCGTCAAACTAGAAGAACTAGAACTTGCATAACCTTCACTTTTTTCACTTTGGTTTCTTGATTTGCGTTTGTTTTCAGAACGCTTGGAACGCTCTGTGTGAACGAGATTGTCGTTATTTGGTCCATCTAAGTCCGAATATCTCCCTGAGTCATGACTACCAGCCGTGCTTTTTAGACTTTTGACGTCATCAAAGCCGGTACAGCTATCTAAACTAAATGTGTTCAATGCATTGCAAGCTCCGGCAAGATTTGAGCAATCGTGTGAACTATTAAAATCCGTTTCATACAGAACAACAAGATTTCCGTCAGGGTCGCGTGTTGTGTAAACATTTCCGCCGACGTGTTCGACTTCATTGTCAGATACTAATTCAACCACTTTAATGTTTTTAATGTTGAAACTAACATAGGCAGATTCCACAGGAATAGGGTAAATATACTGAGATCGTTTGAGAGACAATTGAATGTCTAATCCAGGCTGTCGATATAACTCGAATACGCAAAACTCGGGTTTATTCGTTTCAATCTCAGTATCTGTTATCGTCCGATAGAATTCAACCATTGCGGGAAAGTTATGTACATAAAGATTGACACGCAAGTGTTCGTTTTCATTAAGAACTGGGCAAGCAGCAAATAAGGGCAAGTCGTCGGCAAGCTTGTAAAACTCCTGTTTCGCCAGAGGTGTTCGAGGTACGTTCTTGTTATGTAGTTCTACTTTGTGATGGAACTGCCACGGTGACTTTTTTAGAACTTTTTCAACATCATCCAAGCACATTCTTCCTGTCTCCCGAACAAACAGCATAACACTTATTGCAGGTGTAATCAGGCAACCGTCTATACTCTTTTCGTGCTTTGTCTGTTTTCTTTTATCCTCTTCGGGTGGCATTTCGTCAACATCAACAATTTGTTTAGCTGGGTCTATCCAGTCAGTAAGGGACGACAAAATTCGATCTAGCGCCGTTCCGCGTCCTTCAGGTGCCAAAAGAGTCAGCCTTAGTCCGTATGCATTTCCGCTTTCACTTTCCATGGGATTTTCAGACATATTTAATATGAAATACTCAAGTATTCACGTCTCTATATTTTGTAGTGATACTAATGTTCTTTCAACATAATGAGTTTGACTCATTCCATTTTAACTGATAAAGTATAATATATATTTATATCATTTTAAGTACGTGTTATTACTCCCAAATGAACTCAGGTCCTATATGTACATAAAATATGTCAGATATTACACATAAAACTAGATTTTATGGTCCATTTTTTCTTAATCCAAAACATGGTATGTCACTACAATGCTTCGTCATCTTTGTCAACAGAGTTTTAATTCTTTGAGTCAATTTCGTATCATTTCGTTCGTTTCTTCCAATTCTTTATATCCGTGCAAACAAAACTTTGATGTAAAACATTATTGTTAAGTTAATTTAACAATATATCTGTACAAACAAAACACGTTCATAAACCTTGTTTTAGTTTCAATACATCGGTTTTGGTTTCAAATTTGATGTCATCGGCTTTGAATTCCTTTCAAAATATTATATCCATATTCTATATTCTAATTAAAGTCGACTTATTTACGATCATTTATACATATTTACATAAAAAACATGTTTTTGTACCGAGGTTCGCAAGTTATTGTACAACATGAAGAAAAGATAATCCAATTAATTAGTGTGCGACAGTATGTGACGTTATCACAGGACATATCTTCGACGTGTCGTAAAGTCCCAATAATTCATACAAATAACAAACAAATTGTCACAAAAGTACACGCACACCTCCTTTTTATACCTTTATTGTTGTATAAAAATGTAAGGAATGAAATTCGCATGTACACAATATAAACTATTATTTAATTTATATTTAAATCTCATCTAAAAGCCGTTAATATGTTGCCCTTTTTATGACTATATAAACCATTTAAGTAAAGATATAGAATTCAACTTGCCAACAAAGTCTTTGAAATTTGAAACCTGCTTTTCATAGTACGTTTTCATATGTAACCGATGTTATACATTTTATGTTCTTTTTATATCACCTGTTTATGTATAAGTAATTTATTTGCTCGACGTGTTTAAACATCTCATTATGTTTTGATTGTCATTTTATAATTCCAATTTATCTGCTTTTATGAAATACGTCTTCTTTCATAAATCATAACACTACTTTCCCATCAGAAATAACTGAAGGCGCAAGTTTTACATACATATATAGCTGTACACAATTTTAGTCTATTACTTTCTTCCCATTGAATTCTGAATGTATCCCCTTCTTAACCTTATTTCACATCTATGAGTTCAAATTTCTTAAAAAGCAATTTATTTTAAAAATATTTCCTCTAGCTGATGGTTAATCCTCCCTTTTTAACTTGTCTTTCATGTGTGGCAGCGAGACATCAAGATTAATTCAGCGTGTCTTAATTGTTACAATAGCGTTCACGGATTTTGTTACCGTATCATTTACATCGTCCTGTTTAAAAATCGCTCGTTTCTCTCCCAGTATCAGTCCGTGTACCACCTACAAAATCGCTATCTGTCAACAATCATGTTCTTTGTATTATCTTAAAACTTAACTTCAAATCAGTTTGAAAAACTTCCGTCATCTTACATTTGTATAATACAACTATGCCAAATATAAAAGTCTAATATATTTCACGAAAACCAGCATTTTTCCCATATTTCTTTTACTATAAAAAACAATGTCTTTTGAATGAGGATTTTAATCCGACCTGCTTTAAATGTTTGGTCTATTTCGTTATCTGGTAATTATTTCCTCACATCGTTACTGTAACATAACCACTGTATAATTAACTAAGTCAGTAGAAGATTGTGTGCATGGTTAGAGCTGATTGAAGATAAACTTTAAGCTATCCGACAGTAGTTCAATAAGATCGCAAATTACAACCAATCAATGAGCATCAATTATTTATTTCAAGATTTAGTAAACAATTAGTAAAGCGGTCGATCAATTTTGAAATCGTTTACAAGCTTTTGTTTTAAAGTATTTATTTTTATACAATTTATAATGAGATAAAATGATATACTAAACTAATGTAAGTCCTCAGTAAAGTTTATCTTAGATCTATTTATTCATCTTCTCCAACTTCAAATCTAACATACAATAGTTAGTAGATCTCTCGATGTAACAAAATTGATATTGGTTTATTAACACTGAGACATCCGTTCAGACGAAATAACAATTAACGCATATGACATTTTTCTTTCATTCTTTCTTGATATAAAGTTTTTTTTATCAAATTTTAGATACGTTTTGAGGCTAAATGATGTAAGATTTGAATGAAAACATGTTAGAAATAACAAAATATGCCTGTATAATAGTGCCAGTAATTATGGTTATATTATTTACATTGTCTATACTGTCTACAATGTAAAATGCCCTACAGATCATGGACTTTATTAAAATGTAATTTTCTTTCCCAGTGTGAATTTGTTCTTTACAGCAATAACATATCACACAATTTTAATACAAAATGCTTAAAAGGCATACTGCATGCAATAGCATAGCATAACTAGCATAGCTATAAGCATAGTACAGCTATAAGCATATCATAGCTATAAGTATATCAAAAGCGTAGTTTAGTGTAGTTATACCATAGCATAGCGTGAAATCGTCTTCTCCACTTTGCGTATAGTTTAGTGTATTTTACCGTCATTGAATGATGGTTTATGCATTGTTATAATGTATTGATCATTTTCTATAGTAAGTTTTACAACAGTGTTGTTTAAAACAATTTAAACAATGCATTATTTATCACAATCCTAAATAGTTTTCTTTATCTAGTTGTAATCTAAGATAGTGGTCATGGTCTCAGGGTAGTTTTATGAAGTAATATTTCACGTTTAAATGGATGAAAATACTGTGTCTAACGATTTACGACTCAAATTTGTGATATATATACATATTATTATATACTATGTTTACATTTAACATCAATAATTATTGTTGTCTGAATTATCAGTTAGGTAAGAGACATTGTACGGCCATTAAATTGTTGCATTCATTGTCAGTAACGTTTAGAGACATTGCAGGGTGGTAAGATTGTTGCCTACATTTCCAGCAAGGTTAAGAGACTTTGCAGGGTGGTCCGATTGTTGCCTATATTGTCAGTAAGTTTAGAGACATTACAGGATTGTTAGATTGTTGCCTGTAATGTAAGTAAGTTATAAACATTTCAGGGTGGGCAGATTGTTGCCTGTATTGTCAGTAAGTTTAGAGACATTACAGGGTGGTTAGAATGTTGCCTGTAATGTAAGTAAGTTATAGACATTTCAGGGTGGGCAGATTGTTGCCTGTATTGTCAGTAAGTTTAGAGACATTACAGGTTGGTTAGAATGTTGCCTGTAATGTAAGTAAGTTAATGACATTTCAGGGTGGGCAGTTTGTTGCCTGTATTGTCAGTAAGTTTAGAGACATTACAGGATTGTTAGAATGTTGCCTGTAATGTAAGTAGTTATAGACATTTCAGGATGGGCAGATTGTTGCCTGTATTGTCAGTAAGTTTAGAGACATTACAGGATTGTTAGAATGTTGCCTGTAATGTAAGTAAGTTATAGACATTTCAGGGTGGGCAGATTGTTGCCTGTATTGTCAGTAATGTTAGAGACATTACAGGGTGGTTAGAATGTTGCCTGTAATGTAAGTAAGTTATAGACATTTCAGGGTGGGCAGATTGTTGCCTATATTGTCAGTAAGTTTAGAGACATTATACAGGGTGGTTAGATCTTGCCTGTAATGTAAGTAAGTTATAGACATTTCAGGGTGGGCAGATTGTTGCCTGTATTGTCAGTAAGTTTAGAGACATTACAGGATTGTTAGAATGTTGCCTTTAATGTAAGTAAGTTATAGACATTGCAGGATGGGCAGATTGTTGCCTGTATTGTCAGTAAGTTTAGAGACATTACAGGATTGTTAGATTGTTGCCTGTAATGTAAGTAAGTTATAGACATTTCAGGGTGGGCAGATTGTTGCCTGTATTGTCAGTATTGTTAGAGACATTACAGGGTGGTTAGAATGTTGCCTGTAATGTAAGTAAGTTATAGACATTTCAGGGTGGGCAGATTGTTGCCTGTATTTTTAGTAAGTTTAGAGACATTACAGGATTGTTAGATTGTTGCCTGTAATGTAAGTAAGTTATAGACATTTCAGGGTGGGCAGATTGTTGCCTGTGTTGTCAGTAAGTTTAGAGACATTACAGGATTGTTAGATTGTTGCCTGTAATGTAAGTAAGTTATAGACATTTCAGGGTGGGCAGATTGTTGCCTGTATTGTCAGTAATGTTAGAGACATCACAGGGTGGTTAGAATGTTGCCTGTAATGTAAGTAAGTTATAGACATTTCAGGGTGGGCAGATTGTTGCCTGTATTTTTAGTAAGTTTAGAGACATTACAGGATTGTTAGATTGTTGCCTGTAATGTAAGTAAGTTATAGACATTTCAGGGTGGGCAGATTGTTGCCTTTATTGTCAGTAAGTTTAGAGACATTACAGGATTGTTAGATTGTTGCCTGTAATGTAAGTAAGTTATAGACATTTCAGGGTGGGCAGATTGTTGCCTGTATTGTCAGTAATGTTAGAGACATTACAGGGTGGGCAGATTGTTGCCTGTATTTTCAGTAAGTTTAGAGACATTATACAGGGAGGTTAGAATGTTGCCTGTAATGTAAGTAAGTTATAGACATTTCAGGGTGGGCAGATTGTTGCCTGTATTTTCAGTAAGTTTAGAGACATTACAGTGGTTAGAGTGTTGCCTATAATGTAAGTAAGTTAAAGACATTTAAGGGTGGGCAGACTGTTGCCTGTTTTGTCAGTAATGTTAGAGACATTACAGAGTGGTTAGAATGTTGCCTGTAATGTAAGTAAGTTATAGACATTTAAGGGTGGGCATATTGTTGCCTGTATTTTCAGTAAGTTTAGAGACATTACAGGATTGTTAGATTGTTGCCTGCAATGTAAGTAAGTTATAGACATTTCAGGGTGGGCAGATTGTTGCCTGTATTTTTAGTAAGTTTAGAGACATAACAGGGTGGTTAGATTGCTGCCAGTATTATCAGTTAGGTAAGAGACATTACACAGTCATTGAATTGTTGCATTCATTGTCAGTAAGGTTTAGAGACATTGCAGGGTGGTAATATTGTTGCCTACATTTCCAGCAAGGTTAAGAGACTTTGCAAGGTGGTTCGATTGTTGCCTGTATTGTCAGTAATGTTAGAGACATTTCATGGTGGGCAGATTGTTGCCTGTATTATCAGTTAGGTAAGAGACATTGCACGGTCATTAAATTGTTGCATTCATTGTCAGTAAGTTTAGAGACATTGCAGGGTGGTAAGAGTGTTACCTGTATTGTTAGTAACGTAATATTCGTTACAGAGTGTTTAGTTGTAGCCTGTTTTGTCAGTTAGTTTAGAGAAACTGCACGTTGGTTAGATTTTTGCCTGTATTGTTAGTAAGGATATTTACATTCCAGGCCGGTATTGCAGGGTGGTAAGATTGTTGCCTGTTTTGTTAGTAAGGACATGGGTAATAATATCTTAATTAAAAAAATATGTACAATAATACATCAGATATGTTTCAATTCAATTTACTTGAAAGCTGTGTAGCAGAAGTGACAAAAAGAAAGTCGTTATTTTTGCAGATGGCTACAGATTGAGTTTTAAATGTTTATTTACAATTAGTCATTTTATGATATAGCATCATATGCTAATTAAAATACTGAAAGAAAAAAACTATAATAAAAATAAATTAAAAGATATTTCACTATGAATAAGGAATCGTTATATTGAATATATACATTCTTTTGATTCATTACTAATTATACCATTTAAATATACCAGTTAAACATAAATCATCATTCAACTTTACGATGTGCAGGTGCGCTATTATACAGACTGGCATACCGGTGTCACATCTTATTTGAATTAAAAATTATAGTTTCATTTTTTTTCTGATATATTTTACGGCCTTTTGAACAAAAGCGTTCATTTTTCATTAATACAATAATATGTACATATAATAGAATACTTTCACAACTGAATTTATTAATTAAGCACACTATTACTCGACCTGATATCGGAGGTTCTTCTGTGGATTATTTGAGACTGGATGAAACGAGTACAGTCCTTAATATTGGATGACAGTTAAATAGTTTTACAGATATTTAAAAAAAGGTTTAAACACGTTTTACTCTGTAGACGTTTTCAATGCATTTGTAAATAAATAAGATGACAACATTCATAATGTGCATTAGCAGAGTTCAACATGTGTGAAAATTATTATCAAAAAAGATAATGATCAACTATTAACATGTTTTGCCGTATCGCGGCAAAATACACAAAAAAGCAGCCGACAAACTAAATGACAAATGACGCTCATTTTATATCTCTGCATGAAGATGTTTCCCCTTGTTATGTGAAATAGGAAAAGTTAAATGGTATAATTTTGATGAATCAAAATGCGATAAAATATGACAATAAAAGGCAATCGATTTGTGACGCCCATGTCACTATTTGTAAACACTTTTATTGACATTTTACGGCGTTAGCAATTTGCATTAGAAATTTCATAATGACTTGAGAATTTTGACAAGTTGAATATAAATGGTAACATTCCTCTATTTAATGTTAGGCTATTGTTAAAATCATAAACTGTTCATGAACAAAGGAAAAATGTAAACATCATTGCTATTGTCGAAGAAAACTACAATGTTTTACAGGATTGGCCGTAAAAAATGAAATGCTTTACCAAATAAACCTTCAACACTTTTCTATATAGATGAAGACAAGTTTAAAATTGACAGTTAACACAAAAGGGCTAAGCAATAGATTATCCGAAGAGGCGAATAGAGAAAAATGCATTTTAACTATGACGTCATATATATTATTTTCTATATTAATGAAAAGTTGATGTTGACATAGTTGTCAGTTTAAATGGGTTAACGTTCGTACATACGAGATGAAGACTTTGGTATTGTAATATCATGTTTCAGTGAAAATGTTTAAAAAATAATCCGTCATTCAGTTCTTAAGTTGCGAATGACTTACGGTTGACACAAACAACAATAGAAATGTCACAAATTTACGTTCATTGAATGAATGTTGATGCGGTCGAGCACTATTTGAGCAAATCATTTAAAAGTATGAAAAATGTGAAGTATGGTCATAAAATAATTCATATTTCACGACTTCGTTTGGCCACTGACCCGTTTTGTACTTCTGAGCAGAGCTTTGTTTAATGCCTTAACTCAGTTTCACAAAAACAAACCATCGATCAACTTTATCCATCACCCAGCTAGCTAACTAACTTACTCATTAACTTTAAGTCATTTTCTCTCTCACTCATCAAAACACACACGTACGCACGCACGCACACACACGCACGCACGCACGCACGCACGCACACACACACACACATGTTTTAAGCTGAAACGTGGTTTAAAGCAGTTAACTTAAGAAACATCTTTATTATTTTCACAATGTAGCAACCCATTCGGTTAATATGACAATCTAGTTTACATTATTCCCACCTGTTAATGTTTTACCTTGTTTCCAAATCAGTGATCTTTTGTCCCAATTATGATCTAATTAATCATTTGAATAGACATCAGTAATATTTATAACACACTCATTGTAAAACACATAAAGAAATTGCATGTTTAGTTAAGATAAATTGTACCATGTAGAGACAAACTCAGTAAATGATATACATAATTATGTATGTTAAATATGAAAGGGTCATTCTCATGGTGCTGTATTATATAAATGAGGCGTTAATCATACCGACACCAGAGACTGTTATAACTGAATAAATAGCATGCAGACAGTCCTTTGACGTCATTTTAAAACAAGCAGAAACAAATCATTGTTTAAATAGGCTGCATGTACATGTAGTATGTCATATATTTTTGTTATATCAGATGATATCATATTCAGTTAGAAGTTGGACAGAATCTGTTTTAAAGGGACTCTGACAGTTTTTCTGACATGAATTGACCGAAAATATTTTTGAAAGATTTTTGTATAACTTGATGTAGGTCTGGACACGTGTACAAAACTAAATATCATTCGCTCATTCGGCTTCCCAGGGATGAACAATTTTATAGCGCAAATGGACCTAAATTAAAAAGCGTTGTAACGCCTTTCACTCAAATCGGTCCAAATATGACATTAATAGTTGATTATCAATTTAATACTGAGCATATATTACGTAGTTTTCCATTTTAAGTCCCCATTCGATTTATGAAGAAATTTCAAATTCAATTATTTTAAGCTATTATACTTCAGTGGAGTTTTTTTTTAGACGCACGTTAAAGCCCGTCCCCCACAAAACACGGTTGGGCACACGGTTCCCATACGGTATACTAGGTTATACACGGATTGACTGGTACGAGTATTTAGCTCCAACCGTGCCTGGGGATTAGTTGGCACGAGTTAGACTCGAATGTAGCACGAGCATGAGAACCGTGTGCCCAACCGTGTTCTGCGTGAGACGGGCTTTAACACATTTAAATTTTTAAGTTTTTTTTCTCACATAATTGCAGTCAATCAACAAAGGATTCCGTTTGACAGAGACGTAAAATACATATGATTATAAGAAAATATGGAAGGCGATAGAGCTACCTCGGTAATTCGCTCTATCGCTACATCTAACCTAATGTATGTCGCTAAAATCAGGTGTCAAAAAGCTAAAGTGTTGTATTTTTTTATATATTTTGTAAATTCTACATCAAATATCGAAATTCAAAGAATGCTACACCATGTAAATTTGATTTAAGTTTCCAGGAAACGTTAAGTTGATAGATAGATAGATACTTTATTTCCTTCAATGTACATGAAGAGCTGAACATATATACAAACATATAACTACAAAAATTAACAAAACAGTTTAACTGACAATAATAACATGTAGTCAAATATATAACTGTAAACATAAAGCAATATCAATTTACAGAAAACAGCAACTCAGAAATCAATATTTACCATATTTCTAGAAGCATACTCATATTTAAGGTAAATAGATAAATACGTAAGCTAACAGACAAATAAATAATTATTGATTGATTGAATAAACCATAGAAATGTATCACAATGTCAGCTCTGTATTACAGCTTTAAAGAATTTGTCAGAATGCTTGTAATTATTCTGAGGAGTACAGATAATAATTATCAGTCTTGCTCTTGATTTCATCCAAAAATATATGATATATATTAAGAAAGCATTAAAATTTCGTTCTATATGTGAGACAATCTTGTTCGAAACGAAAGTTAACAAGAATCCTCAACTAGAAATACATTTTCTATTGTACTTTTTAACAGATAATTAAACCTGCAATTTGATTACTGATTCTAATGTTGTACAATATTTATCGGATAGTTTAATGTTTAATTGTATTGATATCAAAACTCATCTTGCCGAAAACATACAGACTCGAAATACAAGATCAGAAATATCTTTGTTCATTGTAGTGAGATGAAGTATAATTTATTTATATAAAGGTTTGGCTTACAATAAGTACGTATATATACATACATATTACTATGAGTTAGTTTACAATATAGAACAATCTTATGCAACAGGAATGGGGAAAAACAACAAGCAAACAAACATATAAATAATAACGACTCATACGTGTGTGCACATACATAAATTGAAGGTTAAAACGCCGTAACAATATGATTGTTTCATTTCTTACGTCATTGAATAATTAAAGTATACATTGTACTCATTCAATATACATTTGTATCATTAGTTCTACACAATTGTGTCAATCCTGTGTGTTACCTATACTGAATGACATTCAGTTTCTTTCAAACACATATTTATAATGCATTATTTTAACAAATAAAACTATTGATTATATTTAAAGACATCTTTAAACAGTAAATACATAACTCTAAGTGGGATGAACTGCCCATCTCTCGCATTTTCTAGTGTTATAGTGAGGATTTCGTCAAGTTGGCACTCGCGTGTCAACATTATCCACCTAATATAAAAGTAAATTCCGCGAGAATTTATGATATAGTTCCACATGGATGTACGCGGTGTAAGTAATTCCAGGCAAAAGTTCATAATATGATCAAGTAAATTTTCACATAATATTGAGCACAATGGGCAAAGTTCAGTATATCTCCTGGAGACTGTTTTCCCTATACTACATAGCACATGGGACGTAACTCTGCTGCACTTATGATAATTGACCATAGTTTAGATGTATTACAATGTGTTGGTAAGTAATTCACTGCGCCCTGTCTTTGGTGCAATAAAGTCTCTGTCCTACCTTGTTTCGATGCTATAAGTACTTTTTATGTTACATGTTTTTCCAAACATTCTTTGACGGAAATTCACCAGTTCTTACGAAGTTGTTTAACACAGTCAGGAGGTTATATTTTTTTAACAAGTTGTAGGAATCCGGTATAAAGCCAACGTATTGCCTGTCATTGTTTAGAAAACTAAATAACCGATTGAGGAATACTTTTTTGCCCAGTATCTACATGGAAGGCGGCAAATGTAGTTGTGGCGGCGTTTCATTCAAACAGCGATCCAGATTAAAAACGAACACGTTTCAAGTAAATATTTATTAGATATAGAATGTAAATAAGATTTTATCGGAACAAAACAATAGTTATTAAAGAAAATATATGATGTTTATTCTGCGAGACAGCTGTGTCGTGACGGTGGTAGTCCTGTCGTTAAGAAGATAGCTCTATGGTTTTTATTTGCCACGTTCTCTGTTTGTATACGAAATATACACGAAAATTATGTGATCTTAAAATTGTGCCCAACATTCATCGTACTTGAAGTCATGTTATAGAAATTATTAATAGTGACATTGCATTTGTATATATTAAAGGAGGGATAGAGCATTATAATATTTCATAGGTTGGGTGGTGAGGGGTCAGATGATTTTAAAATCTTGTGATGAAAAAGATCTTTACGATAAGGTTATAACGGGTATCATTATGTCTTACGAATGAGGAAAGAAAGCAACTGCTTGACTGTTAGGATTCAGATATTTTTTATTTATTTTATAGCAGTTATTCCTGCTTCAGTGTTTATTTACATCATTTTACTGTTATTGTTATAGGTATCAACTTCAAAATGAGTATTAAACAGTTCAAATATAAACAGAAATGTTGGCAGGGTCGGGTTTAAACGTTGACAAATGTCCCATAGTGGGAGGTGGGAGACTTATACAAGGGGGAGAAATACTACAACTTGTAAGTTTACAAAGTTTACAATTTAAACACTGTTGTCTCCCTTTATATATCGGCATATATTTCAAATATTAATAAAACCAAAGGAAATGTATCATTCATTGAAATAAAAATGTTGAAAGGGTTTTAAGTGGTTTAAAATGGACGTTTTGTACTAGAACAAATTATTATCTGCTACATAAGAATATTTCAAATCGGATCATACAGTAACTCGAGAATAAATAAGCCATTGTTGATGTCATTCGGTCATGGCAAATACCTGACCCTACTGATTTTGAAGTCAAAAGTCACAATGAAACTTATTAAATGTGTATATATTCTGTAACAGGTTAGAATAGATGTAAATTCGATACAATACAATAGCAGGCGATAACAGACGCCACGGAGACAAACGACAATTGTCGCATGCGCGGACATTAATACGGAATACCGTTAAAATACAGAGGGCGACAATGCGATACTGCGACAGTGCGATGACGACAATACGACAGTGCGATGACGACAATGCGACAGTGCGATGGCGACAATGCGATAACGCGATAGTACGATGACGACAGAGCGATAGTGTTATCGCACTGTCGCCATCGCATTGTCGCACTGTCGTCATCGCGTTATCGCATTGTCGACTCTCGCCTTCTGGTGGACGGTTCTAAACTGCTGGCGAATAAGCTGACGGTATAGAATATGGGATAATTTTACTTTTGTCAATATTTTTTTTTCTTTTTGTTTTCTTTTTCTTTTTATTATTTATTTGTTTGGTTTTTTCTGTATACTAATAATGTTTAAATGAAATCATAAATTTATAAAAAGAATCATTTTGTATATAAATACTGAAAGAGTTGTACATAGACGGAAAATGTAATAAATTGTGTGAAACTTTGTCGTCATCGCACTGTCGCATTCTCGTCATCGCACTGTCGCATTCTCGTCATCGCATTGTCGCACTATCGCATTGTCGCCCTCTGTATTTTAACGTATAACCACGATGGCCCTAACGGTATTCCGTACATTAAGTATACTTTCTCGCGACCAATTGACGAACAGTGCGCGGCAAAATGAACAATTAACATAACAAATAAATTGACCCGTGACAATGCCACTGTGTCAGGCAGTTGCAAACAGTTGAAGATATTCACTT
This sequence comes from Ruditapes philippinarum, assembly GCF_026571515.1. Lineage (NCBI taxonomy): Eukaryota > Metazoa > Mollusca > Bivalvia > Venerida > Veneridae > Ruditapes > Ruditapes philippinarum. The sequence continues at coordinate 59,234 of NW_026861213.1, read as the reverse complement.
GAATTGTAATACATGTCTTAAATGACATAGTATCTTGTGCTCATGACATGGTAACTGTGCGCACGACTCAATTGTCTCGTGCGAACGACATATATATCATCTCGTGCGAACGAGATAAATAAAAGCATGTCACCTCTGTGTCACAGTACGTAGTTCGGTGTAATAAATAATTCTAGACACTGCATAATGAAATTGTTTTTAAAACTTTAGTGAGTACATATCTTTGAGCCATTGCTAACCTGACCTGGCGGTCTCTAAAATTCTACTGGTAGTTCTCAGCATGTATATACAAGTAGTCCAATAGAAAATTTATATGAAATTTATTGTAATATAAATTTAATTATATTGTACGTGTATAATTATATAATGCTGAGGACTGACATGCCCAACCCTGCATATCCCAAATATGTCGGGTACTTTGTCAGAAAGAAGCAGTTCTTGTTCTTCAATAAATTTTCTTGTGAAAATATTATTTTTTCGTTCCAAATTATTGATTTAATCATTATATTTTCTCATGAAATATAGAAATGATTATGATACTTAATTAATTATATTGTACGTGTATAATTATATAATGCTGAGGACTGACATGCCCAACCCTGCATATCCCAAATATGTCGGGTACTTTGTCAGAAAGAAGCAGTTCTTGTTCTTCAATAAATTTTCTTGTGAAAATATTATTTTTTCGTTCCAAATTATTGATTTAATCATTATATTTTCTCATGAAATATAGAAATGATTATGATACCTATGGTAATTGGTCATTGCACGTTTTCAATGTTGTTGCTCTTCAGTTATATGTTTACATTCGTATCGAAAGAGTTTACACATTATCAGAGACATGGATAACTATGTTATCTACATCTCTGCAGGGTCTTTCAATGAGAAATCTCTGGTATTATTAAAATCGCCATCACAACATCTTTTCATTAAATATTGTTGTTTTTATGTATTACATGAATATGCATATGTTCAATAAGTTGTTTACATGTTCAAACGTTATTACAAAATATGTGTTTAAACTAAACAGATAATTATATGTTTAAACTGATTGTCATAAAGTATTTTATAATTTCATTCTATATTTTATGTCAACGCATACCAACAAACCTCAGTGAAGTGATTCGGTTTTTAGTAGTTTATCAATGGACGGGTCTTGAATATATAATTTAACTTTTAATAACTTTTAAACCAATTTACACAACAGAGGAGTTGTCTTGGAGAAGTCTTTGGGTGTCGACCGATCCGAAGTACGCTAACCACTTCCAACAAGATTACTTCCCTTACATTAATAGCGCCATTTGTAATCCATTGCGTAACAAATACTGTACGGTAACTTATTTTCAAATTTTCTTACTAATTAAAGTTATTTTGAAATCATTTTGTTTGTTTTTGTTGCAGATACATAAATTCTCTCGTTAATCCTGCATTTTTCAATGTGTATTTTGTAAAGCAAACAAAACATTTCAATTTTACAAACTTTAAAGAATGCGTTCGTTAAAAGTTTGCACATGTTATGTTTTATAAAACACACTTTGAAATACTGTAAATTTTATCGGTTAACTTTTGGAATAAATGAATAGTACTATATTACCCTTACCTGATATCAACTTCATGAAGGGGGTGATGCCATGGACGAAATAGAGTCAATACGGCCTAGAGTCAATTCGGTCCGCAGTAATTTCGGCCCAAAATGATCCACCAGCCTCTAAAATAGTTCATGTGGCTTTATTTTTTCCAAAATTTTGATATTATACATAAAATAATTCCTGCCTTATTGGCCAATGCATAGTTCTGGCTACCATAACTTATGTCGCTTTTATTTAGCAGTACTGTGTGGTAGAAAGGGTCTAGGATATACAGGGAAAAAGAGCAAAGTTTTTTACTGTACCTGTTGTCTGTCCTTCTTGCACTGCAAAGTCAGTGCAATGGTTTTGTTTTGACATTATTATTGAGTGAGCATTTGTTAAAATAGCACTACTGGGGATTTTAGCAAGAATTTAACTACGTGACCTTTTTTAGGGTTTGAAGATCCATAAGTCATAATTCCAACCATTTCCCCAGGAAGAGATGGTGTGGATATTATTGACTAGTGTATAAAGCCTTGGCTAAGGTTTTGTGTGCACCTGCAATTAAAAGTAAACTGACCTTCTGTTGTCTTTGTAGATTTTCCAAAATATATCTAAAATGACTCAGAGATCCATCCACTGGTTCAGGAAGGGCCTCAGGTTGCATGATAATCCAGCTCTGATAGAGGCATACAAGAATGCGTCCCATATCTGGCCTGTATTTGTTCTAGACCCATGGTTTGCTGAGACAGCAAGGGTCGGTGTCAACAGGTGGAGATTTTTGTTACAAACACTTCAAAATCTTGATGATAATTTGAGGAAAGTGGACTCTAGGTATGTAAAAAATTTCACCATTTAAAATACTTTTTTTTGTTGGGGAAAATATACAGTATTTAAGCTCCTTCCTCATGGTGAACAACTTTACAACATTTTCATGGATTTTAACAAAGGGTTATGGTACTGGGTTACATACTAAAAAAACTGTTATGATAAATCCAAAATTATGATGGGATAAAACCTTGTAAATTATCAGGATAACTATCACCTAAATCAGGGATTTATATTACAGGGATCGGACACTTCCAATTAATATAAATGCTTAAATATCTTGTCGTGCGCCCGATAAAGGTACATCGATCGATAAGCATAAATGCCCGTTCGCAACGGATACCTACTTTACAAAATACTATACAGCTTTTCCATTTATTATCCGATTTTGGAAATTTAAAGTTTATTTTGAAGAAAAATACTTGTTTAATTCAAATATTTAATTTATTTTTTAAAGGTACAGTTTATCTGTCCGCAACGACGATTAAAAAATTAACTTGACGAAATCCGCGGTAAATTTACATTTCTTAAAAATAAAAAGCAGGTATTTGAAATTTATTATTACGGTACCATAATAATTTCAGTTTCAAAATAAAAAAGAAGCCGATGTAAGTTATTCACAGATGATCAAAGATGCAATATTTAAGATTTATTGCGTTATGAACGAACAATTGTTTAACGGGTAATGTATTGCGGCCTTTACAATTCGCAAAATTTATTACTTTTTTGGTACAAAATATTGCCGAGATTGTCAATATTGTCATATTCATAGAATATTTAAATTTCATTCATCATTTATATCTTTATTATTTTTTGTAAATCTGTTTTCAAATGTCGGTGCAGTGAAGTCGACAATCATCGTAACAGTAAAGTTCTGTCGTGTGGCTGTCTCGATTCCGGCCTTTTTAATGTCACTCGTATATTTTAATCTGTATATTTTAATTATTCTTTTTATTTGAATGCCTGTAGAAAGATATTTATGATACTTTTTAATGTAACGCTAGAAAAACAAAAATCTTTACAGTTTAAGTAAGTATTTTGCGAAATAAAAGTAACTTTTGATTATTTTTTTACACATCGCTTAAATTCTTTCAAGTTTAATTACTTTTGATCTGAAAATATATTTTATACACTAATTAGTAGAATATTTACTATATTTATACTAATATACAGGTAATCAAATAAAAAATGTACAAATCTTTGGAAATAATTCACAGAAATAAAGACACATTTCAAACATGAGTTTCTTTAAAAGTTTTTTTTAGCAATCAAGAAACATTTTTAGCTCGACTATTCGATAAGAATAAGTAGAGCTATTGTAGTCACCCGAGCGTCGGCGTCAGTGTCAGCGTCGGCGTCTGCGTCGGCGTAACCACTTATGTTAAAGTTTTTGTAATAGTTCAAATATTTTCACAGTCCATTGACATATGGCTTTGAAACTTTGCACACTTGTTCACCATCATGACCCCAACCTGTAGACAGGAGGAGGTAACTCTATCAAGCATTTTGACAGAATTATGCCCCTTTTTCGACTTAGAATTTACATTAAAGTTTTTGTAATAGTTCAAATATTTTCAAAGTCCATTGACATATGGCTTTGAAATTTTGCACACTTGTTCACCATCATAACCCCAACCTGTAGACAGGAGGAGGTAACTCTATCAAGCATTTTGACAGAATTATGCCCCTTTTTCGACTTAGAATTTACGTTAAAGTTTTTGTAATAGTTCAAATATTTTCAAAGTCCATTGACATATGGCTTTGAAACTTTGCACACTTGTTCACCATCATGACCCCAACTTGTAGACAGGAGGAGCTAACTCTATCAAGCATTTTGACAGAATTATGCCCCTTTTTCGACTTAGAATTTACGTTAAAGTTTTTGTAATAGTTCAAATATTTTCAAAGTCCATTGACATATGGCTTTGAAACTTTGCACACTTGTTCACCATCATGACCCAACCTGTAGACAGGAGGAGGTAACTCTATCAAGCATTTTGACAGAATTATGACCCTTTTTCGACTTAGAATTTACGTTAAAGTTTTTGTAATAGTTCAAATATTTTCAAAGTCCATTGACATATGGCTTTGAAACTTTGGCACACTTGTTCACCATCATGACCCCAACCTGTAGACAGGAGAAGGTAACTCTATCAAGCATTTTGACAAAATTATGCCCCTTTTTCGACTTAGAATTTACGTTAAAGTTTTTGTAATAGTTCAAATATTTTCAAAGTCCATTGACATATGGCTTTGAAACTTTGCACACTTGTTCACCATCATGACCCCAACCTGTAAATAGGAGGAGGTAACTGTATCAAGTATTTTTTTTACTATCAAGCACTAAGAATAGTCGAGCTTTGCTGTCCTACCGACAGCTCTTGTTTTGCAATGCCACCATTAAACCATGTAAAAAATAGTTATCTTATTCTGAATCGCGGTAATTAATCGTGCTTGAAGTAAAAGGGCGCTGAAGTGTAGAGAGTATGCCTAAACAATAGGCGAATATTTTTTAAATTAGGTACTTTTTAACTAAGCGTTGCAGCGTTCTATCGGCATATTTTCATATATTAATACTTTAGCGACACAAAATAATACTGTATCAATACATTCATATGTGTATAATTTTTCACAAAGCAGCAATAACACCACATACTCTTGTGAAAATCTGTCATATTTCGCAGTCCGCGCGTTCCGCTATCTCATTTTGTCCACCTTTATCCGATTCCGCGAATGCGCGCGACGGGACTTTAAGCTAAACGAAAGTGTCCGATCCTTGTAATATAAATCCGTGCCTAAATCTAGGTCATATGTACATGTATTTAATATTGGAAAGAGAAAAGATATTTCATTTATAAATAAAAATGGGTTGTCTTGTTCCAGTATTTCTGCAGATATTAAAAAAAAAAAATCTAATATAAGAAACTTTATGTTACAGAGTTTTTTTTTTCATTTCAGACTGTTTGTTGTTAGAGGTAGTCCTAAAGATGTGTTTCCAAAGTTGTTTAAGGAATGGGGAGTGACAAAGTTAACTTATGAAGTAGACATAGAACCTTATGCAGTGGAGCGAGACAGTATCATTGATGGTCTAGCAAAGGATTCTGGGGTAGAGGTTGTCCGCTGTGTTTCCAATACTCTATATGATACTCAAAAGTAAGCTTTTATTTGAAAATCATACTAGAGATGATAAATACAATGTATCATCAAAATTCGGTTATAAAAAGCTCATATAGATAAAGAAAATCCCAAATGTTCTGTCATACCTTATTTTTAAGCATTGTTTAAAACCAAAGACCAAAAGGGAGGTTATAGATAGCCTTTAAAGCTTTTCATGTGAAGGAATTCATCATTTACAGTAGAATTCAATATCAGAACAATGAGGGTATGTGTTGTTCACAGTCGACAATCTTAACCACAGAGGATTTATGATGGTTTATATAATAGACCGTATGTATGGATTGTAACATTTAAACTGTATCTGATTAACGTTTGCAATGAACCCAAATGAAACTGATCTTAAGTATTGCAGGTAGGAGGATTACACAAAAAAAAAAAATTGTCTGACCACATCTTCCTACCTGTTGAATAGCTTTTGCTAAGTTTAAGATGATGGCACCTTCATATTTATCTTCCATATACAAATGTACTGAAGCCCCTCAAAACAAGTTTGTAACCTTCCAAATTAATATACATGTACTGGGATAAGTCCAATACTGAATTCCAGCCAGGTAAGTTTCAGATAATATTTATATTTGTTACAAAGTATCTTTCTATTAAAAAAAATGAGTATTTTTAACGGTATTATGTTTTGATAAAGGCACAATTATCTTTCAGAACAATATCTAAGAATGGTGGAAAACCCCCAATGACTTACCAGAGATTTCAGACAGTGATGTCACAGATGGGAGCACCTGCTAAACCTGTAGCTGTTACAGATGATCTTAGAAAAGGTAAATCTATGTAATTATCTTCATCAATCAGTTTATTTTTGACCTGTCTTCCTGCAGACAAAAGTGACTTTAGCCATAGGTTCTTCATTTTTATTATTCATTATTTTATGAAAATTACAGCCCTTTGTGATCCTTGAACGTTGATGGTTAAGTTTGACTTGCAAGATTACCATCACATTTTAAAGATTTGCAGGTCATTTACTAATTGTGAATGAAATCTGCATTATTCCTGCCCTTTTTAACTTTTAAAGCTCTCAGAATAATTGTGTGGGCTGTTCTATTGGCAGCTTTTGTTACATTGTTCATAGGGAATGATTTTAAGATAAAGATATACCAAATTAATAAATATGAAAATTTAAGTGCATTTTCCATATCCTATGAAAGAGTTAATTCGTTATTTAACAAATAATACATGGTCTTGAGGGCAATATGCAAGTTTAAGGACTGATTGGTCAGACTGAGGAAGGTATATGGCCCGAAGCGCAGCTGAGGGACATATACCTTCCGAGGTCTGACCAACCAGTCCGTAAACTTGCATTTTGCCCGAAAGGCCATGTTTTATTTGTTATTTTGTTATATTATACCGAATCTAAATCCTTTCATCCCTTTTGTTGCTGACATTTTTACTTTAATTTACTTTCAAATAATAGAGTCTAATTTATTTGTTAAGTGTGTGAAATATTTCAAACCCTAGTCGGAATTATTATTATTATTTTCAAGTGATACAGCAAAAAATCATGCTCTTCTGTTGTTATTCAATTTTTGTTAATCAAATTAAACAGGCAAAAAACCATAACTTTAAGATTTAATATGACGTCATTCAGTCCATATAAGAATTATGGACCGCCCCCGGTCTGTATGCGGTTTATGGACCGGATGACGTCATATTAAATATAGAAGGGCGTATGCAAATGAGGTATAATATAATCATATATATATAATGTAACAATATCAATACAGGCTGTAAAACCATCATTGGTAAAGATCATGATAAGAAGTATGGTGTACCAACCATGGAAGAGCTAGGAAAGTCTGCTAAGGATTGTGGGCCATGTTTGTTCAAGGGTGGTGAAACTGAAGCCCTGGAGCGACTAGATTTGATGACAAAGAAAAGTGTTCGTAAAAAATATGTTTTATTCAAGCTTCTATCATGCATGTGATTGATTATGAGTGTTATTGAATAAAAGTGATGAAAACAACTCTTTTACACGGAAAACCAGAGGCTGCAATTTTATGCACAGTAAATATATTGTTAATATATTTTCTGAAATTATCAGAAGCAGTTTTTTTAAAAATAAACAACTCATATTTGGGTAAAATATTTATATTGCAAACATTTATTAAAATGTAGGAAATTCTTACTGAGATGTTTAATTTGAAAAAGAGACAGAAAAAAAAATATGTTTGGGAATCTACATTTCCTATTGCTTGTAAGGGTAATTTTTGTCCTTTTTAGAAAAAATGATTACTGTATTAATACTATGTTTACATATAGTGTGTAGAGTTTAAAAAATAACATATCTTCTTTGTGTGTTCTCCAAAGATGTTTATTTTACTTTATTAAAGAGACTGTATAGTAATTATCATTGACATTATTTTCAAATATTAAATTTAAGCATAATATATCATTAAGTGGGATAATAATAGTAATAATAAAATCTTTATTTATAGAAGGTAACATACAAAGTTTACACAGTAAGAAGTATACTTATTTCCAGTATGACCTTCTGGTTTAACAATGACTCAAATGAATAACACTCAATATATCAGTGTGTTGTTGATATTTTTCATATGATACAAATGTCTTGTTGACAGATACACCTAAAACAATTGCAGCCACCATTTATCCCTGCATAATCATAAGATATGACTAAGTTGGTTTGAATTACTTTTGTCTATGCCTCTTTGAGGTGAGATGGTTTTGGCCCCTGGTGTTGTCCTATGTTTGTAACACCTGAGGTTAGTCATAATCATCTTTCCTTTATCTGCGCAATATTACCTAAAGTGCGTTGGTGTGCTGTAAAACCAAACCAAGCAACCAAACAAACAAACAAACAAACAAACAATGGCATGCCTCAAACTTACTACAATGTATTTACTACATTAGAAGAAATACAAAACGTGTCAGGAAATTTTCAGCTTCTGGTTACACCAGTTAAAAAGTTATATCAGAAATGTAGAGTTATCATATAATGTTTTGTTTGTTTCAGAACTGGGTTTGTAACTTTGAGAAGCCTAAGACTGAGCCAAATACACTAGAACCCAGCACCACTGTCCTTAGTCCATACCTGAAGTTTGGATGTTTGTCTCCAAGAACATTCTATTACCGTATTAATGAAGTCTACAATGGAAAGGTTATATCCTATTTTATTATACCTCACATAAACTTTTTACTACATTGCATAATGTGACAACACATGGTGTTATTTCCTTCTGTTATCCAAGAAATAAATATCACATGGTCGATAAATTTTTTGCAATATTCCCCAAGGGTGAGTAACCCATAAAGACTTAAGAAAACATAATGTTCTAGTTCTCTCCCCTGATAAAAAAAACCCAATGACAAATGGCTCTTGGAGTAATAATGCATAGTGGCAAAAAATTACATTAAAATGTTGGTTTGGTAAAAAAAAAAGAAAAAATAACACATGTATCTCAGGGTAATAGTGCATATTAGCAACTATTGAATTGAAATAACAGCCAAGTAGGATTTTGTTCTCAGGCTGCTAGTATGCACTTTTACCTGAGAGTCGTTTGTTATTTTTGTACTACAGCAAGTCTGCATAGAAATGAACTTTAATTCAGACAAAAATCTAAAATATCAAATTATCTCATGTTAACATATAGAAGATTGATTAACTCAGGTGTAACAATTTCTTAATGTACATGTGTTTAGAAAAATACATATGCTCCTATTTGAACAATGGAAACAAGCAAATCGTTAAATAAAGGTGAAATTTTAAATTAATTAACAGAATGTTTTATTGTGCTCATATGTGTTATATTATTAAACCAAGTTTTACTGTATTTATATTGTAGAAACACAGTCAACCACCTGTTTCACTACTGGGTCAGTTAATATGGAGAGAGTTTTACTATACTGTAGCTGCAGGAACCCCAAACTTTGATAAGATGGTAGGCAACTCTGTATGTACACAAGTAGACTGGGACACCAATGATGAGTTCCTTGAAGCTTGGAAAATGGTAGGTAAAATAGTTAACTGTGGTTAATCTATATATATAGACAAACTGAGTCATCCCAGACTTAACTTGCTACACCTCGTTGGAGTAAACTTTATATTGATAAATCTAGAGAATGGACAGTCTTAACTTTTTTATATCACAGAAGAGTAATTTTTGACATCAGATATCAAAGCTTAAAATTTCAATTTCAAGCAAGCTGTAACATAGAATTTGAATATAATGAAATCAATTTTCAAAATGAGATTTAGTCTTGTATTGAATGCTCAAAGCCCTAACTTCATGAGACTGCAATATGCCTTTGATTAGTTTGTTAGACCAGAATTCTTTAGCATTTGAAGAACTTTAATATTTTATAATCCTATATTTGTACATTTCTGGATGAAACCCTAGTCCTAGTTATTATTTCATTTGTAATGGGAGAGAAATTTAATATACTTTTATCTTAAAACCATGTCATATATGAGTGGGGTTCTCATTTCCACACTGTCTTCTGATTAGAGCACTGCTTGAATGCCTTTAAAAGTCTACAGCATCACTTAAACTCCACAAAAGTGCACTAAAGTTACAGTGTGAAGGTTGTGGTTATTCTATGGTACTTAAATGGAGATTGTACAGCATTCTTTAAAATGTCACTGCATCTCTATCTTGCTTAAATTGTCTTCAAAGTGCAGTGTGAGCAAAATTAAAGCACAATGTGAACACTCTGAGTGCAGATAATCACCAACTTGAACTCTGTAGGAAACTGTGTGACAAAATGCACAATTGCCTTCTTGAAAACCAGATTTTCTTGCTATCTCTTGGCACACTATAGTGTAACAAGGACCTTACCTTGTTGAAATTGGTATTGACAATCACATGCTACACCAGTGAGCTGTCTCTCTTAAGTTTACCAGACCAGGTGCTGATTTAAGTTTCCTGTCTCATGTACATTGTATACATGTATATTCTAGGGTCGTACAGGTTATACTAGTGAACTGTCTCTTCTAAGCTTACCAGACCAGGTGACGGATTATGTTTTCTTTCTCATGTATACCTGTATTTTCTAGGGTCGCACAGGTTATCCTTTCATAGATGCAGTAATGACACAACTACGAGAGGAAGGTTGGATCCATCACCTTGGTCGCCATGCTGTGGCCTGTTTCCTAACCCGAGGTGACCTTTGGATCAGCTGGGAAGAAGGCATGAATGTGTTTGAAGAATATTTGCTAGGTTTGTATAATATAATAAAGTATTAACAGTTACGTTTTTGTGAACATCAGTATTAACATCAGTATTAACAAATGTGTGACTTTTAAACTAAATATTATTTTTCAAAGTAATGCCCCTTTTGACAATTTTTTTTTTGCCCAAGTTAACCTTTTTGTTAAAACTAATAACTCAAAAACTATAACAATATCCACTTTAAATGTATAATACATGTTCACTATTAAAATTGTAGAGCAGATAATTATTAACCTTCAAGATCATTTTTGCTGAATTATATCACTACACTGTAGTATTTTTATAATTTATAATTTTGTCAAAAGTTCACTTTGAAATACATGTACTATAAAGGGCAGATGATTATAATAAGCAGTTTTTTTCCAGCATTATGCCCCGTTTAAACTTTGCTTTTATCATGCTATCATATACTGAGAAAAGACAGCATGCTTCTACTTTAAATCAAGCTTGTACAAAGGGAAGTAACAATTGTGATCAACACTTTGGAATATAACAAAACACTTTAATAGTGATAATTAGAATTGTTGTCTTAAAAGTGAAGAATTTCAAAAATAGTTAAATATGTGGGTGGAAATACATAAGATAGTATGTATGATACTTTTTAAGGTTTGAAGGTAAAAGGTAAGAATCTAATTATTGACAGGTTATTGGTGAATAGATTATTTTTTTCTCTTCATGTATTTGTAAGTGTAAAAATGACCAGTTGTATAGTAGATCCAGACAAGAGTAAGCCTGCATTTTATTACTGTCCTAGCTATATGATATATTATACTGAATCCTTAAAATGCCACTATTAATCTATATGAAATAAACTTTTCTATATCATTATGTGATTTAACTTTGTTGGATTGGTATTCCTTACCTAACTTTTTGTGGAGTTTTGGTCACCTAAGCACTATAGAGGAAAGTATGAGTGGTCATTTAATAAGAACAATCATTCTTCCATGAGCTAGCTGGAAAGACATTTACAGTGCACTTATACTACTCTTATAATGGATATTAGAATTAATTGACACACAAAATATTATCTGACCTTGCTCTGTACTAGTGGTGTAGATAAGTTCTAGTGGTGTTCAATTTTTTGTTTCATTTACAGATGCAGATTGGAGTTTAAATGCTGGTAATTGGATGTGGCTGTCAGCAAGCGCTTTCTTTCACCAATATTTCAGGGTATATAGCCCAGTAGCATTTGGTAAAAAAACAGACAAGAATGGTGATTATATCAGGTAAGATACAATCAGCATTAGACATACATGAGAAAAGAATGCTCATAAGGAATCAAATTAAACTGTGGTATTGGTCTTGAGCAAACATCTTTAGTCTATTCAATTTTGTAACAAAATATGACAAAATACATATTTAATTATTTATGGAATGTCCTTTTTGCAGATCTTTTTTTCCATATTCAAGATTTCACAAACTTAGCGTGTGTGCAATAAAAACCATGGCAATCTAAAACGTTTTCATTTTTTGAAGTCTGATTTTGAAATAATGTCCTATAATTTTTAACCAGAACAAGATATTTTATACCATTTAAGGCCAGGTTAGTATATCCAAAGTTAAGGTCACATTTAGAATTTGCAGATAAAACATGAGGACCATCTTTTGTCACCATTTTCCTAATTAAATCTTATATAATTTTATTCTATAATTTGCAGGAAGTACATTCCAAAACTTGCCAAGTTTCCAGAAAAATTTATTTATGAGCCATGGACAGCCCCAAAAGCTGTCCAGGAAAAGTGTGGATGTATCATTGGTAAAGATTACCCTAAACCTATAGTTGATCATGACGTAGCTAGGAAGAATAATATAGCAAGGATGGCTGAAGCATATGCTAGAAGAAAGGAAGGGAAAGATTCCAATGGTACTTTATTTAACCCTTACCACCCTAAATATCTGAAATGGACATGTCCATTTATTCTATCTGGACAAATCCATTCATCATTTTTAGGGGAAATTTAAAGTTATACTCAAAGCATAGCAAAAAGTGCAAACCATAATTAGAATGCATGGACGAGTCAGCTCATCTTGGGATGCACTGGTAACATAGGTAGAATTTGTTGACGCTAGCAGGCTAAAGGTTATTTTCTTAAGCTTCATATAAAGAAATTTTATAGCTTATTATAGTCACTGTAGTCTCTCTTTTCCTGGAACTTACCAGAACTTGTGTCTTATAAGGAAACAAGGTGTTGATGAATAGGAGGATTTGAACTGATAATTCCAAGGTTTATAGGAAACCTTAACCACTGGGTCACCTCGCTTGTGAAGGGTGCTTCTTCAATATATTACCTATTATTTATTATCTTTGATTTTAGTCAATTTGTGTAAACTAGAAGAAAAGATTCTTGGTAGTATCTGGTCTAAATTTCTAAATTATTTGGACTGTCAAGTGCTAGTGTTTAGAATGAAGGTTTACATAAAGATTTAGACAACCATACAAGACTGCACTACTAGCTGCACTAGTTGTAGTCCTGATTGTTAAACCTTTGAAATCTACAATATAAATGGCTTTAAATTCATTCTTGCATATCAGACAGGAAAATCTACTTTTTACACTGGTGCTGAAAACGATATATCACACCCAAAATCCATGTGAGGCAAGTCACATGCTTTAAATAACAACATTACCAGGCTCATTGTATGAAAGAGTTGTAGTCTTCAGAATGAAATAAATGAAGGTGTAAATCTATGCAAAAGTGAGTTATTATGTAATATGCAAGAAAATCAAACACCAGCAGTTGACACAGAAAGGAATTTCTAGTTCTTGGGGTTATCTCAGTTTTGTTGAAGGCCATTGAAACATTAACCACTATCAAACACAATAATACTGCTTTGAATCTTGAACTGTTCATTATTTATGTAAGAGGTTTTATATATAAAATTAAGTAAATTGTTTTTGTTTATGCTGGCATAATGCAGAAACATCGTAACTTTTATTGAAGTTCAGTATATTCAGATTTCATGACAAACATGCAGGCTGACCTGGCATCATACTAGTGTCATTATTGTTTACTTGCATTCATATTGGTCATGTTTTATTGAGGTCAATCATCACTGTTGCATGTTATCTACTTTTCTTGTTTGTTGTCATTTCAGGTACCTCCTCGCCGATGAAGAGAAAATCAGAAAATGATTCATCAGGAAAACCAAAGAAAAAAGCTAAAAATACAGAGATAACAGACTTTCTTAAGAAAAAGTAGAACATGTAATATAAACAGTCCAGCAACTGAAAAACCCTACACATTGTGAAATATCAGACAGCAGTTTTCAGGGAGACTTAAACTGCATATTTCTTTATGGACATTGAGTGTAAAGAGAATGTTTATAGGGGAATAAAACTCTCAGCTAATGAAGGAGACAAAGGTTAATCTGACAGATCATATAGATGATCTTATATAAGTAAATAGAGACTTGTTTGAAAGATACAGAAATATATAAATGTTCAGAATTCTCAGATTCTAACATTGTGAAGCATTGTACATACTGGTACATTAGAAAGTTTCTTTAATAAAGGACAGTAATTGCATTGTTGTAACATACGATATATAGTTTTCAAAAGAGCCGCGTCATGACAAAACCAACATAATGGGTTTGCGACCAGCATGTATCCAGACCAGCCTGCGCATCCGTTCAGTCCGATCAGGATCCATGCTGTTCACTATCAGTTTCTCTACTTGTTAAAGAGTTTGTAAGGGAACAGCATGGATCCTGATTAGACTGCGCAGATGCGCAGGCTGGTCTGGATCCATGCTGCTCGCAAACGCACTATGTTGGTTTTGTCATGGCGCGGCTCAAATGTGTTTTGCACAAGTTTGCTTTGTAAAATGGCTCATATGGTTCAGTGATACCTATCATTGTAAATATACATTTGTATGTCATGCATATATGGGGTGACAAATTGTTAATTGATTTGTTGTAATACCTGTTCTGACCTTGATGACACAATATACCAGAGAGTAAATAGGGTTATTCACCTTGCAGTATATTTTCATTTGAACAACATCTGATCTGCTACTACTAAATCAATTCTAATGAAACTTTCATGTCCTTGGCATAAATTGTTTTTAGATTATCATATTTGTACTTAAAGTCTTGTCTGAAACCTAGATTTAAATAGTGATAAGATTCTATTTACTTTCATCACGGGTTGTTTTGTTACTTTTTATGTTTATTTTTACCATGCTCTGTTTGTTTGTTTCATTTATGTATCTTGATTGCAAACTTAATTTTATATAGACTTACATGCTCATGATAGAAAAATCAATGTGTCTCGGGTGAATATTATATTTTATTAAAGCAGCATGCTTCCAGATTGATGCTAAAGTCCTTTAAAAAAATGAAAATGTATTAAAAAGTAAAATATTTTCAAGTGAACAAAAGGAGTAATTTACTCCTTGCAAAAGACACCTTTTTTCATCCATGTTAATTAGCAAATAAAGATAAACATATGCAAAATTAGCACTGTGTTAGTAAATTATGAATATGGTAATAAATACTGCAAAGGTAGTCATTCATTGCATATAACATATTTATCATTACTTGATAAGTGAATATTTTACTCTTCTTAAAATCTTAAAAATACATTTTTCTCAAAGTTGATTCTCTTGGGAAAAAAATTGGTGCATCATGAGGCAGCTTTTAAGATATATTATGCTCAAATTTGATATTTGAAAATACTGATAATTGCTATAAAGTCTCTCTTAAACATCTTTTGAGTAAACAAAACCTGTTTGGGGAGCATCACCCGGTTCAACTGGCTCTTGTTTTAGAAAGAACCAATTAATTTGACCTGTAATTGGGAATACAGCTTCCCAAACATAGTATGTACATTCTTTTCTTCAAGTAAGGATATCCTCAATTTCAGTAAATGCCTGCAATTAAAGTATTTTGCCCAAATATGAGCATAGTATATTTTCAAGTCATAGTACGGATGTGATCTCATTTATAGTCCTAAGTCTTACATTATACCAAAAAAAGATCTCAGGAATAAATTTTGACATTGAACTTACTTTATATTGTTTGTAGATGTAACTAAAAGTAAAAAAAGATATACTTAAAACAAGAACATGTTTGTTTTGTGTACTATATGATCACCTCCCTCCACCCCTCCCCTTTTCATTTAAGCTAGAACCTTCATACTTGGTCACAACACACATCCCTGGGTAACATTCACATTTAGCCTATTAATTATGTCCCCCTTCAAAGAAGAGGGGTATTGCTTTTGCATTTGTGTGTCGGTAGGTCCATAGACCAAATGGTTTCCGATCAATAACTAAAGAACACTTAGGCCTAGGAACTTCAAACTTGGTATGATGATTGTTAATGACAATGGACCTTTCCGGTTTTTCGTAGCGGAACATTTAGCCACACCTTTTCCATTCATTGCTAGGTCAACTGCTCACAAACAGTATCACAAACATAAGCACGTGTTCTTTTGTGCAAACCAGATCAACCAGTGACTATGTAATATCTCAGTGTAGCAATTGGATAACAAGTTTGCCAATTTACATTAAACTGTAAAACCGGAACGGTCCATTAAATGACCCTATTGATTTTGGGGTCAAAGGTCGAGGTCACATTTGCCTTGTAGGTAAAAACGGTTTCTGATTAATAACTAAAGAATGCTTAGACATAGGAACTTCAAACTTAGTATGATGATTGTGCAAGACGGATAGATGACCCCTATTGATTTTTGGTTCAAAGGTCAAGGTCACATTGACCTTGTAGGAAATAATGGTTTCCGGTCAATAATTTAAGAATGCTTAGGCCTTGGAACTTCAAACTTGGTATGATGATTGCTTATGACCAGTAGATGACCCCTATTGATTTTGGGGTCAAAGGTCAAGGTTACATTTATCTTGTAGGTAAAAATGGTTTCAGATCAATAACTGAAGAAAGCCTAAGCCTAGAACTTCAAACTTGGAATGATGATTGTTCAGGATCAGGAGATGACCCTTATTGATTTTGAGGTCAAGAAGTCATAGGTCAATGTCACACTGACCTTGTAGGTAAAAACGGTTTCAGATCAATAACTACAGAAAGCTTAGGCCTAGGAACTTCAAACTTGGTATGATGATTGCTCATGACCATAAGATGACCCCTATTGATTTTGGGTCAAGAGGTCAAAGGTCAAGGTCACACTGACCTTGAAGGTAAAAATGGTTTCTGATCAATTTCCTGACAACATATGGACTGTTGGCCCTCGAACTTCGAAGGTGCATTTGACTTGGCCAGTAGATAACTTCTATTGATTTTGGGGTCAAAGGTCACGTTTACATTGTAGGTAAAAACGGTTTCAGATCAATAACTAAAGAAAGCATAGGCCTAGAACTTCAAACTTGGAATGATGATTGTTCAGGATCAGTAGATGACCCTTATTGATTTTGAGGTCAAGGGGTCATAGGTCAATGTATTATTGTAGGTAAAAACGGTTTCAGATCATTAACTACAGAAAGCTTAGGCCAAGGAACTTTAAAATTGGTATGGTGTTGCTCATGACCATAAGATGACCATTATTGCTTTTGGGTCAAGAGGTCAAAGGTCAAGGTCACGCTGACCTTGAAGGTAAAAATGTGATCGATCAATTACCTGACAACCCATGGACTGTTGGCCCTGAAAATTCGTAGGTGCATTTGACTTGGCAAGTAGATAACTTCTATTGATTTTGGGGTCAAAGGTCAAGGTCACATTGATCTTGTAGGTAAAAACGGTTTCCGATCAATAACATGATAAGCCTTGGGCTGTTGACCCTCAAACTGTGTAGGTGCATTGGTCTTGGCAAGCTGATGACCCCCATTGACTTTGGGGTCAAGTAGTCAAAAGTGCAGGTCACATTGAGCTTGTATGTCAAAACTATTTGCTATCAATAACCGAACAACCCATGGACCATTGAGCTTCAAACTTCACAGATGCATTGCTTTTGGTCAGAAGATGACCTCAATGGATTTTTGGTATCAAGGGGTCAGAAGTTAAGATCACATTGACCTAACAGTTAAAAACGCTTTCTTATCAATATTTCAACAACTCATGGCCCTTTACCTTCAAACTTCACAGGTGCATTGGTCTTGGCCAGTAGATAACCCCTATTGATTTAAGGATCAAAGGTTAAGGTCATATTAACCTTGTACGCAAATACGTTTTCTGACCAATAACTCAACAGCTCAAGTTGCCTTGGTTGATATATATTTTATTAAACTAAAAATGCTTTTGGTATACACATTTTAAGGTCTTATGTGATATAACAAGTTGACTGTCATTTAGGATGCCTACATGATGCATATATTATTTGGTAAGGTTTGTGAAAACTTTGTCAATTGCTGCACACAACCTTTACGGTCACAATTACCTAGTGACTAGTCATGACCAGTAGAGAACCCCTATTGATTTTTTGGTCGTCAGTCATAATAACATGACCACATGACTAATTAGCCGCCGATAGGGGCATACATGTTTTACAAACATATCTTGTTACTTTTAGCATCAATGTAAATTTTCAGCATGCAGGAAATTTTCCATTTTTATAATCTTGTTTTTTTTTTTATTTCTTCGAAAGGAAACCGATATATTTATTGTTATTGTCATGTCGGCGTTCCTGTTGCCTCGCATAGTGATGTTGCTGTTGTCGTCTGCAAACTTTGATATTGATCATAACCTTTTAACAAGGTTTTCAACGAAAACCATTTATTGTAATACTGAAGTTGGCGGATGGGCTTCAACTTTTGGTTCTGCTAAATAAATTGAGTTTGCTTTTTACCTATTGACGTCAAACTTGATGTGTGGATAGCTTATATCAAGAGGCAGCTTGGGATTGCTAACCCATTTGTCTGTGATCAAGGTCAAGATCACTGCTACTAAAATAGAAATGCAGTTTCAAGTCAATAACTTGAGCTTGCTTGACCTATTGACACAAAATTTGGTGTATGCTTGGTGTCTTTTAAAGATTTGTTTAAACCTATTACATTTGTATTTGTTTGCGTTTAGAAAAGGAAACAAGTCGAGCGTTGCCCCGCCCGATGTTGGCTCTTGATTTTGTTCTAGATTTAGTTTACCTTAATGCATGAGGATAAGCAAGAAAAACACATAATCTGCAACATAAAAATATTCATATTTTACTAAAAAAGGAAACAGTAATTGTTGAACGTGCTATATTCGAAATATATGACGACATAATGTTTCACTTACACGCCTGGTAAACGATAAATCGCTCTATCGCTACTTTCGAGCTAGTGCATGTCGCTATTTAAAATCAGGTGTAAAGGGTTGTCATTTTTTATATATTTTGAAAACTCTATACCAAATATCGAAATTCGAAGATTGCTATGATCAAAGTTTCCAAGAAACGTATAGTTGATTAATTTGTGTTTGAAATGAAGTTGAGGCGATGTTTCCCAGTTAGCGAATATAGCGTTTTATCATGAAGCAGATTAATCCCCTCCCCCCCCCCCCCCCAATCTGTCTAAACAGCAATTCAGATTAAAAACAAAAGCGTTTCAAGTAGATAAAAGATCTAGAAATTAGATGAAATTGAAATCGGAAAAAAAGAGAAAATAAAGGAAATTTATTCTGTGATACAGCTCTGTCGTGAGAAGGCAGTAATATCGTCAAGGAGATATAGTTCTATGGTAATGTACAAAGTATCTATCTGTGTATATTTTATTCATTTATCAAAGCACGCAAATTTAATAAAAACAATATAATACTAATCTAATTACTATACATTTTACTTGTTCTGATTTCAATCTTATATGATTTCTGGACCTATTATCTACTTGAAACGTTTTGTTTTTAATCTGAATCACTGTCTAGATAAAAAATTGGAGGGAAAATCATCTGCTTCATGATAAAACGATTTATTTCAAGTAAGAAACGCCGCCACAACTACATTTCAAACACAATTATAACAAATTTACGTTTTCTGGAAATGTTAATAAAATCTACATGACACAGCTTTCTACGAATTTCGATATTTGGTGTAGAGTTTTCAAAATATATAAAAAATTACAACACTTTACACTTGATTTTAGCGACATGCACTAGCTCGGAAGTAGCATAGAGCGATTTACAGTATATCTACAGGCGTGACTTAAATTAATGTCTGTATTTTTGTTCAGAAAGATAATAAACTTACGCCAAGGAAACATTAACTGCATGGTGCTATATTGTTAATATTTTAAATTTCATATGAGTTCATATCATAATTATGTTCCTGCATAACCCCCCTACATAAATCATCTTGTTATATATGAAATGATATTACACAGATCTGAATTAATTATCAGAAGACGCACCTATAAGATAACTCGTCTGTATCTTTCAAATTATTTTGATATTAAACATCAACATTAGCTTAAGAGGATGGGATAATAATGATAAATAGTAATTCAAGTTTATACACATTTCACTTATTTTGTTGTCCGCGTGATAACTTATCATTTTACTTCTAATTTCTATGTATAATAGTTATAGGTGAACTTTAACTAAATATAGTTCAACAATAGTAAAAATGACACGGAATATAGTAACATGTTACATTGGCTTATTATTTCTTATAATTGCATGTGCTAAAGGTAAAATGATTTTTCTAGCTTTGTGTAAATAAATTTCATCAGTAAATGTAATAAGATACACGCTTCGATTTTATCAGACGATTTCTTTGATTTTACCTAAAGTATTGAACGTAATAATTTGACGTTATTTCACTTGAGACGCGTGCTTCTCAGTTAATAAAAATGTACAAATTGGTAAAAAAATTGGCAAGTATTTGTTATTATCAGAATATATGCTCATCAAACCAAAACAGTATTTTATTTTCATTGATTATTTTTTATTGATCGGAATATACTAAGACTTTCTCTGTAAATTAATGACTATTTCTTATTCAAGATTTAAATCTAATTCAATACAAGTCAATATCTACTATTTAATCACCGAAAATTTGTAAAACTAGCATGAAACTTTGACAATTATAAAACATAATGCACTAAAAAAGCGTCGGATTTAAAATGGTTAAACAAAAACGCGAAGATCCAACAAAGTCAAACTTTATCGTGTTCTATCATATTGTTGCATTTATTGTTGCATTTTCCAATGCTTTTATAAATTTTATGAAATGATTATTCCATTTTGTAATGGTCATTTGCATAATCTGGTGATGATTTTTTCTTTGTTTGGAATTACAAATTTTACAAACTTTTGACACCACATGAACATTACAAAGGTTTATAACAAGTGTTAGATGTTTAAATTCGTACATTTAATTACAGCACGCATTGAAAATATGTTTTCATTTTAAGGCATTTATCCGGTGGCACAAAGGTGACATGTGTGTGTTTTTATTTATCTCGTGCGCACGAGATACTATGTCGTGGTCACGATTTACTTAGTCGTGGCCACGAGATAGCTAAGTCGTGACCACGAGATAGCTAAGTCGTGGCCAAGAGAAACTATGTCGTGGCCACGAGTTCCTTAGTCGTGGCCACGAGATAGCTAAGTCGTTGCCAAAAGATACTATGTCGTGGCCACTAGTTACTAAGTCGTTGCTACGAGATAGCTAAGTCGTTGCCACGAGATACTATGTCGTGGCCACGAGTTATTAAGTCGTGGCCACGAGATAGCTTAGTCGTGGCCACGAGATAGCTTAGTCGTGGCCACGAGATACTATGTCGTGGCCACGAGATAAATAACCAATCAGATTACACCATTTATATGAATTTCCCTAATTCACTAGACATTTCTTACAGTACAAGGATGCCCCTACTAGACCAGCCTATAAAAGTGCCATTTATGCAACTTATTGCCTGGTCAATAATTTTACATTAAGCGTCACTGTGACCCTGATTTTTGACCCAATGGCCTCGAAATATTGAATGTCATCTACTAATCAGGTGCAATGATCTTTCTGTGTTTTAAAAACCATGGCTTATCCCTCTAAATTATTCATCAGACAAGGATTTTACATGAAGTGTCATGGTTACCTTAAATCAAACATCCGTATAGGCTATCTACTGTCAATGGGCAATGTCTCTTCCAAATAAAATAAACCAGGACTTATTCCTTCTCATGTTATCGTATAGTACGTACAAACCGACAAATTGGATCACAAAATTAGTCAAAATTATTGTCTGATTGGCCTTGGAAGGTGACATTCTAATATGATCCTAAAGACAAGTTCAAAGTGAATATTTTCAGTATTTTCAAAGATTAATGTTGCATGTAAAAGTAAGTTGTTAAGTTTAAAAAAATCATAATATATATAGTGTATTCTGATTGGTTAATTATCTCGTGCGCACGACTTAGTTATCTCGTTCCCACGACTTAGTAACTCGTGGCCACGACATAGTATCTCGTGCCACGACTTAATTATCTCGTGGCCACGACTTAGTAACTCGTGGCCACGACATAGTATCTCGTGGCCACGACTTAGCTATCTCGTGGCCACGACTTAGTAACTCGTGGCCACGACATAGTATCTCGTGGCCACGACTTAGCTATCTCGTGGCCACGACTTAGTAACTCGTGGCCACGACATAGTATCTCGTGCGCACGAGATAAGTAAAAACATACACATGTCACCTTTGTGCCACCGTAATTTTACACATTCTATGTCGAAACCTTTAAGCACTTGTCATCTGTCTAAGTTGGTTGTCCGTCAATATCACCTGTTAGAGCTGCTGATGAGGAAATTGGGATGTTTCTTGAAAAAAAGACGTATTGCATGATAGATGGATACCCCCCTTTAAAGCTCAATATGCTACCACTGACCCAAACATTGATTCAATACATTTAAAGGCGTTCCTACTATATTTTAATAGTTGGCTGTAAGTAGGCCTAAAGTACGGTAAGAAAAATTGTAGTCAAAAACATTTCAAGTGTTTTTTCTTAGTCTTAACTCAATTATACGAGCATTTCTTCGTCGGTTTAGATTTCAGCTGACAGACACATTACCGTTCATATAGAACATATAACCTTTTTTTGCAAATCTTCTTCGCTTCCAACAAAAGTGATCCGATGTTTCTGTTAACAGAATTCGTGATCACGTGTCTTTTTAGCTCACCTGAGCATATGCTCAGGGTGAGCTATTAGGATCACTCTTCGTCCGTCGTCTGTCGTCCGGTGTCCGTCGTCCGTCGTACGTCGTCCGTTCACACTTTTCAAACGACATCTCCTCTGAAACCATAAGGCAGATCATAATGAAACTTCACAGGGATGTTCCTTGTGTGAAGCCTTAACAAAGTTGTTCAAAGAATTCCATTCCATGCAGAACTCTGGTTGCCATGGCAACCAAAAGAAAAAACTTTAAACATCTTCTTCTAGAAAACCCACAGAGCTAGAGCTTAGATATTTGGCATGAAACATCTTCTAGTGAGTGTCTACCAAGATTGTTCAAATAAAAGCCCTGGGGTCAAAATTGGCACCGCCCCAGGGGGTCATTGATTTTCCCTATATGCATATAGTAAAAACTTAAAAAAATCTTCTTTTAAAGAACCCAAAAAGCTAGACCTAAGATATTAAGCATGAAACATCTTCTAATAAGTGTCTACCAAGATTGTTCAAATAAAAGCCCTGGGGTCAAAATTGGCCCCGCCCCAGGGGGTCATTGATTTTTCCTATATGCATATAGTAAAAACTTAAAAAAATCTTCTTTTAAAGAACCCAAAGAGCTAGACCTAAGATATTAAGCATGGAACATCTTCTAATAAGTGTCTACCAAGATTGTTCAAATAAAAGCCCTGGGGTCAAAATTGGCCCCGCCCCAGGGGGTCATTGATTTTCCTTATATGCATATAGTCAAAAATGAAAAAAAATCTTCTTCTAAAAAACCAAAAGAGCAGGAGCTTAGATATTTGGCATGAAACATGTTCTAATGGATGTCTACCAAGTTTGTTCAAATAAAAGCCCTGGGGTCAAAATTGGCCCCGCCCCAGGGGGTCTTTGATTTTCCCTATATGCATATAGTAAAAACTTAAAAATATCTTCTATTAAAGAACCCAAAGAGCTAGACCTAAGATATTAAGCATGAAACATCTTCTAATGAGTGTCTACCAAGATTGTTCAAATAAAAGCCTTGGGGTCAAAATTGGCCCCGCCCCCAGGGGGTTATTGATTTTCCCTATATGCATATAGTAAAAACTTTAAAAAATCTTCTTCTAAAAAATCGAAAGAGCTAGAGCTTAGATATTTGGCGTAAAACATGTTCTAATGGATGTCTACCAAGTTTGTTCAAATAAAAGCCCTGGGGACAAAATTGGCCCAGCCCAAGGGGGTCATTGATTTTACCTATATGCATATAGTAAAAACTTAAAAAAATCTTCTCTTAAAGAACCCAAAGAGCTAGAGTTAAGATATTAAGCATGAAACATATTCTAATCAGTGTCTACCAAGTTTGTTCAAATAAAAGCCCTGGGGTCAAAATTGGCCCCGCCCCAGGGGGTCATTGATTTTCCCTATATGCATATAGTAAAAACTTAAAAAAAATTCTTTTAAAGAACCCAAAGAGCTAGAGCTAAGATATTTAGCATGAAACATGTTCTAATTTGTGTCTACCAAATTTGTTCAAATAAAAGCCCTGGGGTCAAAATTGGCCCCGTCCCAGGGGTCATTGATTTTCCCTATATACATAGAGTAAAAAGTTAAAAATCTTCTTTTAAAGAACCCAAAGAGCTAGAGCTAAGATATTTAGCATGAAACATGTTCTAATGGATGTTTACCAAGTTTGTTCAAATAAAAGCCCTTGGGTCAAAATTGGCCCCGCCCTCGGGGTCATTGATTTTCCCTATATTGCATATAGTAATTAAATACTTAAAAATCTTCTTTTAAAGAACCCAAAGACCTAGAGCTATGATATTTAGCATGAAACATGTTCTAATGGGTGTCTACCAAGTTTGTTCAAATAAAAGCCCTTCGGTTAAAATTGGCCCTGCCAGGGGGAGGGGGGGGGGCAAAAGTCATCGTTATTCATTATTTGTGTATAGTAAAAACTTAACATCATGAAATATCTTCTAATGGGTGTCTTCCAAGTTTGTTCAAATAAAAGCCCTTTGGTTTAAACTGGCCCGGCCCTGGGGGCCTATGTTCAGGTGAGCGACCCCAGGGCCATCATGGCCCTCTTGTTTATAATACATTTTGTCACCGCTAATGGTCGCTTTGATAGCTTTAAAGGTGCTTGCCATTGTTCATATCTTTCAGTGTTTGAATAGTAAACATATTCCATGTTCCAATCCAAATATATACTTGGCTAATTCAAAAAGTACGTATTTTATACTTTTCCCGGTTTGCTTGCAATAATTGCAACACAATGTAACCGCATATTTTCATCAAATATATTGGCGCATACAAAACATTTCTGCAAGTTTAACAAGGACAGAAAAAGAACTTCAATAGAAAGTTACATGTTAACAAATATCACGTGATCACCCATCCTGTGTTTTACCGGTGCTCAATCATGTCACAGAGAGGCTGTCCAATTTGGTGAGCTGTACGGATTTTTATATTGGCTTCGTATTTACACACACACACGCACGCACAAAAACACACACATAATTATAAGTAATATACCTTTGTGCTTTCATTGATTTATTAAAAAAGTCAGGGGTTACATTTCAATGTTTATACAAAACTATACATGTATTACAAGCTGTACACGAGTTGTACCTACCATAACGTAAATTGTATGGAGTACCAAATCTTACAGCTGTATAAATAATATTCATAATACACCTTTCGTTGAACAAACGAAAGTTATGGGTAATCACTGGCACAGAACACTTTGTCTTAGAGAAAGTATAATGATTAAGAAAATATTCAACAAGGCTTTAAATATAAAGAGTGGAGAAATTGTAAACATTGGTGCTACATTATTGAGAACACTTTGCTGTCATTCTGACTTAACATCTGTCACAGTATTCACTTTCCATTTAGTCGCAAAAGAATGGTTGATGATTTAACTGGTAGAGCTTTGGTGAATATTCATATTAATCATTAAACTGCGGATGTGTCCATGGAAGCCATTACTAACGATTCCGGGAGAAATAAAATGTGTATTCTTATAGACATTTCAAGATCGAAATACTGTTGTTTAACGCTTCCTATTTCTGATCACACTTCTATACAGTGCCCCCACCCCTTTACTTTGCTATGTAGGCAAACAAGTCAATGTGAGGAGTATGGTTAGTAACAGGTCTGGTCAGCTTTGGCAGAGTTCCTGTGTGGAGCCTCACCTATCTGTCTTGAAACTGGTCGATATGAATATTTACCAGAGCATGAAAGAATATGTCCACTTTGTCTAGATGGTATTAAAACCGAATAACATGTGCTACATAAGACACAATACGAAACCATTGTTAGATTATGCTCATAAAACGGTTGATTCGTTTACTACAAAAAATGTAAAAAGATGGCAAGTTTATATACCTATTTGAATATCAGGATAACCATATGATAAGATTTCTTATGATAACCTAGCTACTGTGACATTCTTCAACAGAGAAATAATATGTTCTTTAGTAAGAATACTAAATAAGTTGTAACACATCACAACTACTATACACATAAGTACAACTTCTTATAAGTTTATATGGTTTTAAGAAGTATAAATTCTAAGTTGCTATCAAGAGAACTGGTATAAGACGTTAGGTTTTATCACTGGGACTTATTTATTGAAAAAGTATAACATTTTAGCTGTACCTCTTTGTTTTAACCCAATATTCTTTTAAAAGTTTCGTTAGTAATGTATTATTATAGTTATTATCAATTTTGTATATTCTTATCTCATCATGTAACTGATTTTAAAAAATGAAAAGTATATTTGCTTATCTTTAATAATTCTTATATAGAATGGCTGTGTTTACAAAGATTAGACATAAATAAACAAATTAATAGAAGAAGAATCTTTATTTTGCAAATTAACTCTAAAAAGAGTCATGTACAAGCATTTATGATATATACAATTACATGTATGCATAAGTAAATAACTAATTACATAGCAATATGACGTGACTGCAAGTATTTGTTTCTTTCATTATTAATGGTTACCATTGATTATATATTTAATTTACAAGTTATTTACTTTTTGAGAGATTCTACATTCAAATATATAATATTAAGAAATCGTGTATGTATTACACTTGTAATCTCGGAAGAGACATTGTTAACATCTATAACATAGTATACTTTAAAACATGAATGAAAATTCTCTTCAATACACAGATCTTTGTAGTGCATTTACAAATATAAGCTATATGGTTTTGATTTATTGCAATAGTAATATAGCACAAAATATTGAAAATATACTAAAAAAACAAATGTTACTTATAAACTATACTTTTGAACGCATATAATGCTTCAATCTTGATACAAGTAATATAAAATAAATAAACATTAGTCATAACTGAAGCTTAAGTGCTCGAATGTATTCATGATTAATGACACAAACAAACACTAACTTTATTTCAATATTTTTTATATATACGGAATATATTATGTTGTAGTAGCTTTCTGAGGCCATATTTTTTATCTACGAGCAGCGGTGGAAAATTAATAGCTCGCAAGACCGAAGGTCGAGTGAGATATCAATTTTCCAACGTTGCAAGTAGAAAATTATATCTTCTTAAAAAGCTACAACAACATAATTTTCCTTTTATTATATACCTTATCGTTTTATTCAGAAAATTAAATGTAATTGTCAAGAAATAAATTCATGACTTACGGACGAATACGTAATTCTTGCAAAACCGGCCACGCCTTTAATAATTTTGGTTCCCGTTTCCAAATGTCACTTCCATATATGGTACCGTATTTGTCACTAACATAATACGAAATTTCTATCCGTTGAAGCGTATTTGCGCTTCAAGATTTGCGTGTATTTTAAGGAGAAAATTTATAGGTATATAATAATGTCTGATATTTAGTCGCCAATTATCACATGAATATTATGTACGATTGGGCACTGCCGTCAAATTTATCGGAAGTCAAGAAGAAAAACCTCTCCATTACACGGATTAACTGTTCGGCAAATACCGGGGAACAGATGGCGAAAAGGAAAATGCTATGACAGAAATATTTAGGGACCCCTGATATCTATTTTTTAGTATATCAAACTAATCAGAAAATGTATGTATGTAATCTATGCTTAATGAGGGTCCATCCTCCCGTAAGGGCACAAAATGCAGCTTTCGCTGTCGAGTATGGACTCCGGACATGTCACCAGCCCTTAAAGAGTTAATTTTGAAGCACAAAGTGGTGATAATTGACTCCATGCAATTTCCACGGAGTATTAGCCAAAGACTGTACGGTGGTCAATGAGAACCTAACTGTGCAGTAACCTGTGACAATATGAAAGGGTAGCCCTGAAAAGGGATGTTGGTGCCAGCATAAGGCCTGCCGTTCAAGCTGTCTTACAGTGCTAAGGGCTCACGCACCTTAGCACACCATCCTCGTCGACACAAGCGCCTACTTTGTAGGGCCGCTCCCCTCGGCTTTAGTTAGGACATCGGCAGCTGGTCCGCAGCACAAGTTCCGATCATTTTTTGCCGTCCCCAGTCTTCAAATCTTCTACCGATGCCCTGTGTCTTCTCAACGACGCACACGTACCGAGAGAAAGAGAGAAAACTAATCAGAAAACCGCGAAACTCTTATATTTATAATGAATTGGTTATTAATGGGTAGTGTACAAGTTTTGCTAGCTATGTTATTGTTTGTTTATTCATGTCATATAATGTCACATTTTTCAGGTATAAAGATCATTCATGTTAACAAAGGGAGCGGTATTATGATACAATGTAACGTCACTATCGCCACTATACATACTGATATCTACTGGACTAAAAACTCAACAGATAGTACATTCAACGTTACTGGAATCAACCTTGTCTTTAACGACATCAGTAGCGCTGTTGATGGAGAGTACATTTGTCATTCGATGAACAGAAAGACGGGAGAAAATATCACACTTGAGACTATACAAGTCATGGTAAACTGTACGTCTGTTTATTTAGCTTTAAGTTACACTGTTTTTAAAGGGACTCCACTGAGGTTTTTTGACATGATGGAACTGAAAATATTTTTTCCAGATGAATGTACCATTTGATGTAGGTGAAGACCACTAATCTGTGTGCAAAATTTCAGATCAATCGCGCACTTCGTTTTTCCAGAATAATTATTCAAATTGTAAAAATATGACCCAAAATGAAAAGCGTTTAAATGGTTTTCACTTAAATCGGGCTAAGAAAAGCATAAAAATACGATTTTCAATTTATTTCAATATATATTTCCTAACTATATTTGCATATATTTCTGTTTAAAGTGTCCCAGCTCATTTCTGTACAAAATTCAAATGTTATGTTTTTAGACCTTTAAACCTCAGTGGAGTCCCTTTTAATGTTGGTAATAAATATTAAGATATATAAAGTTAAAGTGAAACATTGCTTAATATGTCGACAACGTTATAAAATGATCGACATTGCTTTAAAACGATGCGATTTCAACGCCGAATTTTGATGTTCAATCGTGACATTACAAGACTACTGCAAAATTAAAACCTTGAACGCATAAAATGATGTTTGCTATAAAACCCTTGAATTTTATTTTATATGAACCTTTTCGTTGTAATTATCAACTTCTGCCCAACATTTTAGAAGCACATAAGATGTATATTACAATATGTAGATCTATACATGTATAATAATGTATTTTCAGATGCGGCAACAGTAAAGGCAATCAATGTTACACCATCAGTAATGCAAGAAAATGACACGTTCACAGTAACATGCGAGTTTGATGGTAGTCCAGCACCAAAATGGCAAATTCGTCTGAAAGATTCAATAATTGCGATAGGACATGGCAGTGGTGTACATACAACCAAAGTAAAAACTGGAACGTGCGGGGATACCGGTCACGTGACTTGTAATGCGAAGAACAGCGTCAGCAATAACTCGGCGTCCCTAACGCAAAACATAACTGTCTTCTGTATGAGTATTTCTTATCCTATTTTAGCTCACATACTTTACTAGGTTATATTTACTGAAAACTTTCGTTTTCTATTAACCTTTAAAGTGGCGGAAAGTAATTTGAAACAACTGAATAAATTATGAGACAGAACAATTTAACAAGTGACAAAGGCTTTGAGGACATTTTTTTTATATAAATGCCAGAAGATATTTAGAGAAATCGAAAGCGCATCTTTGTCGATGAAAACAGCATACGGAATATTATGTTGTAGTAGCTTTCTGAGATTTTGTATTTTGGTACGAGCAGCGTGGAAAATTTATATCTCACGAGACCGAAGGTCGAGCGAGATATCAATTTTTCCAACGTTGTAAGTAGAAAAATGCATAGCCTCAGAAAGCAACTACAACATTATTTTCCTTTTATTATATACCTTTTCGATTGAAGTTAAATGGTTTTCATTATACTTCACTACTATAAGAAGCTTCAGAAAATGAAATGTAGCTGTTACGAAATAAAATTATGACTGACGGATGAATATGTCCTTTTTGTAAAACCGGCCACGCCTTTTATCATTTT
Organism: Ruditapes philippinarum; assembly: GCF_026571515.1. Taxonomy (NCBI): domain Eukaryota; kingdom Metazoa; phylum Mollusca; class Bivalvia; order Venerida; family Veneridae; genus Ruditapes; species Ruditapes philippinarum. The sequence continues at coordinate 28,945 of NW_026861213.1, read as the reverse complement.
GGTTCTCATGTCCAAATGCTACGTTTTACACAGCTAAGATCGGAGCAAACGTCAAAAATAGTCCGGCACTTCCATATATGGAACCGTATTTGTCACTTACATAATATGGAATTTTCTATCCGTTGAAGCGTATTTGCGCTTCAAGATTTGCGTGTATTTTAGGGAAAAATGTATAGGTATATAATAAAATGTCGTACGAGTGAATGTGTCGGAATTGTGTGTATCGGCTCTGCATCGGGTTGCTTGACTATACAGTTCATCTGCATCGAAATATTTGATAATTTTCCTTGTTAAAATCTGTTAATTTTTGTGATAACTTTATCCAGGTTCACCTCGCCCTATTTGGTTAAACAGATATAAGCTTACAGCCCCGGTGGGCGGGTTTACAGCGCTGATAATGATGGCACACGGGTTTCCGTATCCTAGCTACGTCTGGTCACGTGACGACGGAAAGCCAATGCGGAATCCGACACAGACCGATTTACCGGAAATATCAATACTGAATATCACAAACATACAGACCAGTGACTTTGGAAACTATTCTCTAACAATGAACAATTCTTATGGCTCGTATGTTGCTCATTACCAACTGCTACAGTCAGGTAAGACAAATTCTGTCTTAAAATCTTAAAACTTTATAATTAATGTTTAAGCGGGTGATAAGTAAATTTTAAAATTATTTTAAGTTTGCAATGAATATAATCAAAAGGGGAATAATCTATTAGAAGACCCAGCTGATCGATATTGGGTATTCCCGACTGCAGGGGGGGGGGGGGGGGGAGACATCAAAATCAAATTTTCACTCACTGTTCATAATTTACACAATCTTACTCGTTTTTTCAACTTCTCAAATATTAGCAGTGTCACTAGAAAGTTATATTTTAAGAAAGATAAATGTACTTTTAAAGTCCTTGTTTGTATCGAGTCTTTAAAAACGTCTTGCACATTGTAATAAAAATGTCAATTATCTCACAAGCAAGAACGACAACTTACTACGTCTATCTTGCTATCATTATGCGTATGTTTTATATTACAATGTAGATAAAAATAACATTCCGTGTGACAAAAACAAATATTTAATGAGATAATGAAATTGTTTTTTCTATCTTTCAGGACCGTCTAATAACAACGGTAATAATGCACTATCTCAGTACAATAGCGATAAGTGTAATGTAATATTTGGAATTATCACAACAATGGCGGTGTTTTTTACCTGCTGCAGACGACATTAAGTGTTTTTGATAATTTTATAATAGTTCACTAAAATGTATACCATACTTTTCTTTTGTAATGTAATTATGTTATTGTTGACAATTACCATCACATTTCCTTCTCTTAGGCGAAAGAGATTGGAGTTTAAAACCAGCGGGTCACAGTTATTTTTTCTTTTTTTTCTTTCTTTTTAATTTAATGAATAGTTATCATACATAATGTACTGGTAATAAATATCAAAACCAAAACAAACTGAAAAAATTAAAATGTTTAGATCAACATATTTTTAATTTGGATATATTCAACAAAAAGAAAAGTAGATATACTGTGTCTGTGTACAGTGAATTTTAAGCTACAATAACTGCTTGATATAAAATCACATTTCATGGTTGAACTTTATCCAAAAGATGTGTGCTTTCAAATTTTGCGGAAAAAAAAACTTTTAACTGCACCAACAAAGGGAAGATCAGTAAACAAGAACAGTACCACTTGTTCAAGGAAAAACTCACTAATTATAAGTCAGGAACATATCTTTATCTGTTTAAAAGAACTCTGTAGAAACCTTAGTTATTGTACAGATAATTAATAGGCATGATAACGGCTTTAGTTTCAATTTAAGCTGTGCTTTAAATTATGATTTGTTAACTGACAATATTTTAGGCAAACAATTTTAAGTCTATCAAAAAGCTAATAAAGTGGCTTTAAATGTATGGTGTTTTCTTTATTTCTATTTGGTATGTATGTAAGTTAATTTATTCTAATAGTTAATAAATGGTATTTATTTTTGTTATAGCTATAGAGACTAATAGGAAAAAGTAAATGTTATAAAGGGCAAATAAGAAAACTGTAAATTTTAAAAAAGGAATGTGACCGATAGTAGCTATTTAAAATAATATTTATTCTTATTAGTGTCTAACCAACCTAGTCGTTCGTAGGCCCTACTCGCCCAGTGTTTAGATGGTTAAATAAATGCTGTCTTATACCTCATGAACATACATTAAGCTTCATTTTGAAATCGTTATTCACGAGAACTGTTGTTGGTGTGCCGTATAGCTAACCAAACAAACACATTCGACTATGAAATAAATCAAATTTCAAATAATCGATGATGTTTTTTGATGGAATTCATCATCGATTATTTGAAAGCGATAAACTTGTATTCAAAGATCTGATTGGCTCTTTTTTTATTTTTATTTACAACGTTTTACATAATAGTTTAAGCCTATTTTAGCATTCGGCACGATATGGCCATTTATGTGTTGACGTGCCGTAAAATCCAAACAAACAAACAAACAAACTAAATACCTCATTTTCAACTATTTGAGGCCTCAAAAGGGGAGGAATAGGCGTTAAAAGACGTCCATATGAAGTAAGTAACTATTATTTACATTAAAATATGTTAAAATATGCATGTAGGTATTTAGACACCAAACACTTGTTTTTGTTTGAGAAAATGTGTAAAAGGTGAAAAATGGCCTCAGGGCGATCGTAAGGTATCATGTAAGACAAACTGATGTACAAAACTTTTATGATAATTTTTTAGCTGGTATCTTAATGTTATAAAATGATGGCATGTTATTCATATGCGGGGATTTAAATAGTCGCATTGGTGATAATTTTGATTACATTATTGGTGTTGATAATTTACCTGAAAGAAATATTGTTGATTATAAGTCAAATATGTATGGTGATTGTTTAATAGATTTTCTTATTGACAGTAACATGTGTGCTCTTATTGACAGTAACATGTGTGTTCTCAATGGTAGAACTATTAATAACAATGATTTATCTCTGTATCCACTAAGGTGTGTTCTGTGGTGGACTATTGCTTAGTTTAGCACGAGTATATGCATATATTTTATAATTACACAGTCAAAAGGTTCAACATCTTATAGATGAGATAAGTACAGTGAATGGTTTGTCTGATATGTCTATTCCGGATCACTCTGTGTGCAGTTTGGGACTTCATGTGAAAACCCTGCGAATAATCCGCCAGAAGTCATGATGTCAATGCTACATTTGACAAGTTTGATTTAAAAGGTCTTCCTGAAAATTTCATGTGTTCGAATGATGTTATAAATAGTATTCACCAATGTCTTTTAACCACTTGCCTCTCACCGCTATGGGTTCGAATCCCGACAGGGACTTTGGATTCTTTCATGTGAGAAAGCTATCCAGCTAGCTTACGGAACGTCGGTATTATTTTTGTGATATATCAAAAGCATTCGACAGGGTATGGCATCAAGGTCTGCTTTTTAAACTAAAACAATATGGTATTAAAGACCAGCTTCTTAGTTGGGTTACTGATTATCTCTCTGAAAGGAAACAATCGGTCTTTATAGGCTCTGAACTATCTTCCATCCTTAATATATCTGCAGGTGTCCCTCAAGGCTCAGCCCTTGGGCCTCTATTGTTTTTGATTTACGTCAATCATATTGCCGAAAACTTACTCTCTATTACTCGTCTTTTTGCAGACGACAGCTCTTTAGCTGTTTCTTCAAACAATATCGGCCTCATTGAAACAACTTTAAATCGTGACCTAAATATCATTAATGAATGGTCTAATCAATGGCTTGTGAGTTTCAATCCCAATACAACTGAAGTTATGTTTTTCTCTTCAAACACAAATCCTAAGCCAATTTTATTCTTTAATAACAATCGTCTTGACTTTGTTGATCGTCACAAACATTTAGGCTTGACAATTTCTCATGATCTCAAATGGCATGAACATATCGAAAAAATAATGTTATCAGCGTCAAAAGTTTTAAGTACAATGCGTGCATTAAAATTCAAACTTAAACGATCTACTATGAATAAAATATACATCTCTTATATGCGTCCGATTTTGGAATACGCCTCAGTAGTGTGGGACGGTTGTACATTAAACGAAAAGCAATCACTTGAACAATTGCTATACGAAGCCGCGCGCGTTGTTACTGGGTTAACTAGGTCTGTATCGATACATTCATTGATTAAAGAAGTAGGCTGGGTATCTCTTTCTGACAGACGTAAAATTCAAAAGTTAGTCACAAAGCAAAAAACGGCCTTGTCCCTCATTATCTTGAAGATCTCTTCCCAAGTACTGTTTCAGAAACATCAAACTATCCACTTCGAAATAATAACAATTATGCAACATTAACTCGTCGTACTGAAACGTATAATAGATCTTTCTTACCTTCAGCAATTGAACTTTGGAATTCACTTGATGCTAGTATTCGTAATGCAGAATCACTAAACATATTTAAAACTAGAATGAAAGAAATGTTCAAAGCTCCTATTGTACCTAAACATTTTTTAATAGGTGACAGACTATTATCAGTTTTACACTCACGTATAAGAAACAATTGCAGCGACCTAAATGGTGACCTAGTTAGAAATCATCTTAGTGAAAATCCCACATGTCATTGCGGAAATGCAGTTGAGAATGCTGAACATTTTTTCTTTAAGTGCCCGAGTTATCAAACGCAAAGAATAACACTCTTTACAGAAACTAGGACGTTCCACCCACTGAATACAAATCTACTGTTACTTGGTAGTGATAGCCTAGCATCGAAAGATAATGAAGTTATATTTACTGCTGTCCATAAATTTATTAAAAATACAAATCGATTCACTTATACCTAAACATTAAACCTTTATTGTAATCAGTTATACATGTACTTAGAATATTATATAAGAAGTAATTACAAATACCCTGTACCCAATATAAAGTAAATGCACATAACAGCCTTAACGAAACCCGTGACACTTAGGGGTGGGGGTGGGGGGTAGGTTATACTGAATCCTTAGATCATCAATATTTATAAATTTATAAAATACACGAACGTTGATTTCTATCTGTTCGATTACTTTATTGTATATTGTTAAAAATCGTTTCTTACGATTCATTCCATCAACAATTATACATGATATACACTATGTTTATGTTATATGCCATTAAGTATTGAATATAGTTTTTTCGTTTCATTATCTACCGGGGAGGACCGACCGCTAATGTTGTAAGAACTTGGGCCCAACCCGTTTGCTTTTGCTGTTTAAAATACATATGAAATTTGTATCTGTATTGTATATACATGTACATGTATATAGCAATAAAATATGATTAAACTATGGAACGTCGGTGGTACTACTTAGGTGCCCGTTCGTTCCTGAAATAATGCACGGAATGGCACATGAGGTCTTCCTCCACCAGTAAAGCTGGAACGTCGCGATATGACTTATACTGTGTCGATGTGACGTAAAACCCAAACAAACAAAAAAAACAATGTCTTTATAAGCTAGAACAAAATTAACAAGAGCTGATGTAGATACTGCATATGCAGATATTTGTCATAATATTAGGCATGAAATGTATAGTAAAAATCCATTTAAGAATATTAAAGTTAACAGTAGATCGTCTAATTAGAAAAGAAAAATAGGGAAAACATGGTAGAATAACAACTTATCTTTCCTTAGAAAAACTTTCTGCGATGCTGAAAGCAACTGGCTGTAATATGCGTGCTGAAAACCCGGTACTTAAATCTCGGTTTATTTTTGCGAGAAAGAATTTTGATAAGGCGGTACAGCAAAACAAGCAGAATGATTTATTGTTAGATTTGCAAATGTAACCAGACTGAATTTTGGAAAACCATTGGCATGGTAGGTGTTTCACAGTCAAGAAGTAGACATATACTTATGGAAGTTATTTCTGAACATAGTGTTTCAAATGATGTTAATACTGTTCTTGAGAAATAGAAAAATGATTTTAGCCAGCTTTTTAATAGTCTTAATACTGATTATATTACAAATACTGGAAATTATATATCTAGTGGTCATCATATGAATGACTATACAGAAATTGTAAACGACAATATATTTATTTTAGAAGTGTTTAATGCAGTCAAACAGGCTAAAAATGGTAAAGTCTGGCGTTGTGATAATACATCTATGGAAAACTTGAAAAATGGTTTCTATGTGTCTTTTCTTCATATTTTGTATAATATCTGTTTTTCAAAAGGAATTATTCCTTCTTCATGGAATAAGTTAATAATAAGCCCTATACCGAAATCAAGTACTGTCGATCCAAGATATCCATTGTCATATAGAGGCTTGTCATTGTCTTGCACCATGTATAAGATATATTGTACAATTTTGAATAACCGTTTATCAAAATGGGCAGGATCTAACAATATACTCAGTTATGAGCAAAATGGTTTTAGGAAAGGTTGCAGTACCATTGATCATGTGTCATCTTTTACTAATATTGTAGATACTAGAAAGAAACTTGATTATAATAAGACCGCTAAATGTATAGCTCAAAGTGCAGGTAGAGCACTGGGGTTACTTATTGCAAAATCAAAAGCATAAGGGTCCATGCCATATGATGTCTTTATTAAATTGTACGATTCATTGGTTTGGCCAGTCATTTCATATGGTGCTTCTATTTGGGGTAATAAGTCATTTTCCTTCATTGATGCGATACAGAAAAGGGGAAATGCGTTTTTATCTGGGGGTAGTGCGGTATACACCTACAGCAGCTTTGTATGGAGAATAAGCTTGTCAGCCTACACATGTGAAACAATGGAGATCTGTATGTCAACAATGGCATAGATTTGTTAGAATGGATGTAAATAGAGTTAATTATAAGATCTTTTATACTTGTTTGCGCAAGAGCATCAATAGGTGTAACAACTAGCAATTTATATTTAATTATCATATGGAAAAGTTAAAGTTAGTAGAGTATGCAGTGGTTGTGTAACAGTCTCATCTAAGTCTTTTTGTGAAAAAGTTGTTCAAAATTGTATGTCATTATATAAATATGAATAGATAGCTAAGCTTAATAGAAATGTAAGTCAAAGTGGGAATAGTGGTACTACATTAAGAACCTATAAGTTGTAACAAAATGATTATAAAACTGAAAATTATTGTAAACTATATTTGCCACGTAAACACATGTCTGCACTAGCGAAATTTAGATGTGGAGTAGCTCCCATCAAGCTTGAAACTGGTAGATATGAAAACATTGCTGTTGACAGTAGGACATGTCAATTATGTAAAATTACATTTGAATGTGAAAAAATGTATTATTATCTTGTAATGCATATGAGCACATTAAGTTACCTATGTTAGAAAAAGCTCGTAACTTAAGCCAGAATTTGTTGACCTTTCTGAAGAAGATAAACTTGTATTTATTTTCTCCAACAATGATATTGCTTAAGTCACAGTCAAAACCTGTTACAATAATCTTCAACTCCGCTATAATATATTGTACAAGTAGGGATTTTCTTGACCACTTAGTGTTTTAGTTTCGTTTTAAAATTAATCTTAATATAGTCTTTTAACATCTTATTAGATGATCTGGTTCTTATAGTACATGATAGTAATTTGTATTGTACATTTGTAACATATCTGTTTTAAACATAATTTATTTTATCTTCTAACGTATAGAATATCACCACTGACCAGTCATCCATGGTCTGACCACGGGTGATATATCTTTAATTAATTTTTGTATAGTGCCACATTTTACAACACTCGGAGATTTATTATCAAAAAATCTTATAGCGTTTCTTCATATTTTTTTTTATTGAAGGTCTGTGGGGATAATCTAACTTTTATTATGTAAAATGTTCTTATAATGTTACTTAACTGTTATCAGTGGGAACTAACTATCAATTGCATACGGATAATGATACTTCAAGTATATACATGATATAGTCTCTTATAATTCTATTGTAGAATGGTTTTATGTACTTTTTTATCAATTTCAATATGTTTTATATATATATGTATGCATATGAAAGAGACTTAAATAAACTAATAATTGATGTAACCAACGCTAAAAAAGCCTTTAACTCTATCTCAATCCATTTAATATTCTTATGTTGACAATAATAATGTTCGGCGCGGTATGGCCGGTTATGTGTATAAGTCGAACACGATAACGTTTACATTATTCGGTTTGACCATTGTGCAATAACAGGTTATGCAAGTTATTTAATTATTATCTTTTGCAATTTTATTGCAATAACATGAAATTGACATATGCGTGCGAATATACACCCGATTAGCGCAGTGGTTAGAAATCGATGTTTATTGTTCCAATCTGTATTTGTGCAAATTTTAGATATGTTTTTTTTTCGATTATTTTATAATTTATACGTGATCAGTTTCTCTTTCATAAACTTCAGAAACCTTTTAATTTTGTTTTAATTTATTATTTTTTTCATTTATTTATTTATTTTCAATCCTTTGGTTATATTTATTTCAAAATATAACAAACAATAAATTCATATCATTTCAAAAGCTGTGTCTGTGTCCGAACAATCTTCAAACTCAGAGGCAGAGTCGGTTCCCTCCTTGTCACTTACATAGACAATAAACTTATCAACAGCTCTTTCTACTGTAGCAATGCTTTTCCAGAACTCTTGTTCAATTTCTTCAACATGGCTGCAGCAGCGTGCCCAGTCATGCGGTGTTACTTTCCGTATGGCGTCCATAGTCATATTTTCTACATTTCCCGTCTTGAAAGACAAGTTACGTTGAGCAACTTTTCCTTTTACCTGAAAAATAATTTGGAGATAATAGTTAAGAGTATAAACTGTTTGACATTGATCAGAATATTACAAAACTGCACTTTTTATTATTGATATTCATTTGATTTGAATATAATCTCACCTGCGACCAAATAAGGTCAATGGCATTCAACTCTGCGTGGTATTGAGAAAGTCTCAAACAGTCGTGACCATGCTATTTCAGCGTTTCATCAAGGACATATCTTGGCTCTGGTTTGCTTCTCTTACAAAGATCTAGAAGCTCCGACTTCAGCATGTCTGGCTCGATGGAAATGTTGTTTCTATTAAGCCACTCAATAATCTGTTTCTTAGTGTTTGCCTGCGTCGGACACTTGTCTATTTGGATATTATTTGAAGGGGCGTTGTCTACGATAACCGCACTCCTATCAGGGAGATTAGGAATCAGTTTCTGTGTTAGCCATTTGTTGAAATTGGTGGAGTTCATTTCATTATGATAGTCTAAGTTCTGCGCCTTCAACAAATCTTTTGACACTTCCGGCATGTACAACTATTAAACGCTCATCTCTTGTTCATGTGGATTTTGTCTGATTGCCAACATTTTTTTACGCTATGTGTTGAATGTACATATTTTTCATCCGTGTAAATAATTGGACGACCTTCTTCCCGGAAATGCCGTATCTTTCTCAGAAATCTCACTCGTGCAACTGTCACGTCAGAACGTTCCATAAGAACAGTCCTATTAGATGAGCTTCGTTTCCAAACAAATCCGAGATCCTTTAAAACGCCACGAAGGAAAGACAGACTCCCTTGAAAGTTAATCTTTTCCCTCATTATCTTTAGAATAGCCTTTGCTGTCGGCACTGCCACTTGACGTTCGATCATTTCAAAAACAGTACGGCGAATGACGTCACGATCAAAGCTATCCAAAGTCTTCTTGTCTGATCGTGTCTTCCTGGCTTTAGCAGCATTTTTAAAGTCATTTTTGCGAACTTCCTACAGATTGGCAGACTTATTCCTGTATAATGTGACGCTCTTAACATGGCCTGGTTCAGAGGGATAGCAGGTGTACACCGCTTGCTTGCTCTTCTTTGCACACCTAAAATACATAAATGAAATGAGATGCATAAGAGAATGCATTTGATTTTTTTTAATTGTTTTTTTTTTCAATTATATTATTATATTTAAAAATCAACATTCCAATAACAAACCTTCATCACATTTTGTACAATTTTTGCACTTTTTTAGTTGGTTAATCTACGTTATTCCATTGTTATTTATTCTGTGTTATCGACTGTGTAGAGTTGACTTTGTAAATCTGTGTAAAATTAAATTTCTCAAATACCTTTGCATGCATGAAATTCACGAGACAATATATCCAATAAGTGGGAAATTAGTAAAAGAAAGAAAATGGTATAACGAAAAAAATAGGTATAACGAGATTCGAACCAGGGTCCGTACGCTCACGAAGCGAACACTCTACCTATACGCTATTTCACTTTAATGTATTAATTGGGTTCAAATGAGTAACGTTGCTGACCGTAACGATAAATAGTATGCTTTTATATAAGAATTATCGACACCCCTTTTTGTCAATATTGATGTAAACAGATAATGAAAGGAATAGCGAATTCGAGCTGTATATGTGCCGTTTAAGCTCAAACAAACAAACAAACAACAAACATGAATCAATCAATCAATGTAATGTTGTTGTTTGTGTCAGCAACTGCCGGAAAAACATTCATTATGATATCATTGACAGAATAACACATACATTTTCATACTTTTAAAAGAATTTACCAGATAAATAAATTGTTGGAATCTAATTTGAAATGGAAGCGTACGATTTCGCTGGTTTCGCGTCACCATTTCATTATGTCTTTTTCCGCATGAACATATATTAAGCTTCAGTTTGAAAACGTTATTCACTAAAACTGTGTTTTAGTGCCTTAAAACCATTCCACCTGGCTATAATTTTTATTATAAGTAAACTATTTCATTACATCATGACAGGCCAAAATCAACAATAAGTAATAAAGTTAAAAACTTTGTTTATGTTATTTTGGATGCCAAACTAATATGAATGGATACGGATTTTACTGGTATTAAATCTATTTTGATTTATTGTTTTTTCAATACATATTATTCACAAGTGCAATTGATCAAGGTATGGCAAAAATGAATTATATGTCAATTTGTATGCCATGATTAATAAAGTGTATATAAAATTGCTATACAAAAAGTTTACAGTATGTTATGATGCTTTCCTATCCCTCAATGAATCATTCATTGTGATATCATCGACAAAATAACACATTTTCATATTTTTTCTAAATAAATTAATCAGATAAATTAAATTAATTATTGGAATTTAATTTGATATTAAAGTGTACATTTTTTCATAGTTTCACAGCATAGATTTAATCTGTCTTATACCTCGTGAACATACATTAAGCATCATTTTGAAAACGTTATTCACTAGAACTGTTGTTGGTGTGCCGTAAAACCAACCAACCAAACAAATCGACTATAAGGCCTTCTGTCATTCAGTTGATTTATAGTTGATGTTGGCATGCAGCGATTCCATGGACCGGACGTATAATAAAACTTCCTTAATATCTAAATGTTAAATACTGCTTAAACCGGTGTAAAGGGACGTTAGCAGGAACTTGCACTTTCCAACAACAAGCTCTATCAAACTTAGCTTGCTCCATTTTCAATTTTGTCGTTATTTGTGCGTTCCTTAGAGAAACTTAATTTTTTTATTTAAAAAAAGTCTCGCACATCCACCTTATTACCGATCGATTGTTACCTATACCCAACTATGACTCCCTAGCACCGCCTTAAGCATAATTTGTCATAAGACATTATTCTTTGTTACAAAATACATTATGATTTATGCTCTTTGGACAATGTTAGTGCAGCTTATACTTGACAAAAATAGAAAATGGAAACATCAACAAAAGTATGGCAAACATACATGCATGTTTTAAAGATAATGTAAAATAGTTAGTCACTTCATATTGACGTCTTTTAATTATTCCTCCCCTTTTGATGCCTCAAATATAGTTAGAAATGCTGTATTTAAACCCCAAACATTTCTTTTTGTTTGAGAAAACGTGTAAAAGGTGAAAAATGGCCTCAGGTCGATCGTAAGTTAGGTAACTTTAACTAACGCTGAAAAGCCCCTAACTCTATCTCAATCCATTAAATATTCTTATGTTAACAATAATAGTGTTCGGAGCGGTATGGCCAGTTATGTGTCTATGTGCCGTTAAATCCCAAACAAACAAACAAGAGACAATCGTATATTACAATGAATCAATCAATAAATGTATTGTTGTTGTTCATCTGCCGGAAAATCATTCATTTTGATATCATTGACAAAAAAAACACTTACATTTTCATACTTTTTAAAAGAATATACCAGATAAATTGATTGTTGGAATCTAATTTAAAATGGAAGCGTACGTTTTCGCTTGTTTCACATCATCATTTTATTCTGTCTTATTCCACATGAACATACATTAAGCTCCATTTTGAAAACGTTATTCACTAGAACTGTTATTGTGCCATAAAACCATTCCACCTGGCTATATATTTTATTATAAGTAAAGTATTTCATTACATCATGACAGGCCAAAATCAACAATAAGTTAAACAAGAGCTGTCGGTAGGACAGCACGCTCGACTATTTGATAGTAAAAGAGCCTGGATAATGTTAAATTTTTTAAGTTCACAAAAGGGCTAATTTGTTTTTATAAATTAATGTTATAGGCCTTAGAGAGAGTCTAATTATACAGTATTGGCTTGACTATTCGGAAGGTAATGTCACAAGGGTGTTTTATTGAGTATAATAATACTAATTACCTATGAATACATAAATTTGACAGAAAATGTACAAAAGCTTGTTATTAAGATGTTTTATCAAGTAAATCACTGCTTAATTATTAGGAATGCATAAAATTGTCCCAAAAAAGGCACAAACCCTTCAGTAGTTATTGAGATAACAGCTTACAAGCAAAACTTTACCATGAATTTCTAAGTTGAAAAGGGGGAGAAAAATCAGCCTAAATGCAAGATAGAATTATGGATTTTTGTCAGTGACCTACAATTATGACCCTAAATGCATATGTGAAGTTTTAAATAAATATCTTTAATAGTTATTGAGATATGTAAAATTTGCATGTAAACATTAACCAAGAGACTAAGTAGAAAACGGGATATGAATCAGCCTTAATGCAAGATTGTGGAACTTGGTCAGTGACATACAATTATGACCCTCCAATTATGACCCTTAGTGCATGTGTAAAGTTTCAAGTAAAATATCTTTGAAGACCTTTAACCTTTAACCAAAATTTCTAAGTTTCAAAGGGGCAAATAATTCTGCAAATATTGCAGGCAGAGTTATGCAATTTTGCAAACTGATGTACATTGTTACTATAAAAAGTATTTTAAATTTCAATTAAATATCTCAAGCAAAAATTGAGATATTTGACTTTATAAAAAAACTTTAATCAAAATTTCTAAGTTCCAAAGGGGCATAATTCTGTCAATATTGTAGGCAGAGTTATCCAACTTGTCAATCTGATGTACCTTGTTACTGTAAATAAGTATTGTAAGTTTCAATTGAATATCTCAAGCAATAATTGAGATATTTGACTTTACAAAAAACTTTTACCAAAATTTCTAAGTTAAAAAGAGACATAATTCTGTCAATATTTTAGGCAGAGTTATCCAACTTGTTAATCTGATGTACCTTGTTACTTTAAATAAGTATTGTAAGTTTCAATTGAATATCTCAAGCAATAATTGAGATATTTGACTTTACAAAAAACTTTAACCAAAATTTCTAAGTTAAAAAGGGGCATAATTCTGTCAATATTGTAGGCAGAGTTATCCAACTTGTCAATCTGATGTACCTTGTTACTATAAATAAATATTGTAAGTTTCAATTGAATATCTTAAGTAATAATTGAGATATTTGACTTTACAAAACACTTTAACCAACAAAGACGCGGACGCGGACGCTGACGCCGACGCCGGGGCGACTAGAATAGCTCTCATATTCTTCGAATAGTCGAGCTAAAAATTAAGCACTTTATGTTATTTTGGATGCCAAACTAATATGAATGTATACGGATTTTATTTTTTTACTAAATATATTTTGATTTATTGATTTCTCAATACATATTATTCACAAGTCCTATTGATCAAGGTATGGCGAAAATGAATTATTTGTTAATTTGTATGCCATGATTAATGAAGTGTATATTAAATTGCTATACAAAATGTTTGCATTATGTAATGATGCTTTCCCATTCCTCACTGAATCATTCATTGTGATATCATCGACAAAATAACTCAATTTCATACTTTTCCTGCACAAATTAACAAGATAAATTAAATTAATTATTGGAATTTAATTTGAAATTGAAGTGTACATTGTTTCATTGTTTTACGGCATAGATTTATACTGTATTATACCACATGAACATACATTAAGCATCATTTTGAAAAAGTAATTCACTAGATCTGTTGTTGGTGTGCCGTAAAACCAACCAACCAAACACAATCGACTATGATGCCTTATGTCATTCAGTTGATTTATAGTGGATGTTGGCATGCAGTGATGCCATGGACCGGACGCATAATAAATACTGATTAAACCGGTGTAAAGGGGCGTTGACAGGAACTTGCACTTTCCAACAACAAGCTCTATCAAACCCAGTCTGCTCCATTTTCAATTTTGTTGTTTTGTGCGTTCCTTAGAGATTCTTTATTTCTCTTTATTTAAAAAGTCTCGCACATCGACCTCATTACCGATCGATTGTTACCTATACACAACTATGACTCCCTAGCACCTCCTTAAGCATAATTTGTAACAAGACATTATTCTTTGTTACAATATATGTACATTATGATTTATGCTCTTTGGACAATGTAAGTGTAGCTTATGCTTGACAATGATAGAAAATGGAAAGATCAACAAAAGTATGACAAACATACATGCGTATTTTTTAGATAATGTAAATTAGTTAGTTACTTCATATAGACGTCTTTTAACGCATATTCATCCCCTTTTGAGACCTCAAGTATAGTTAAATGCTATATTTAGACCCCAAACACTTGCTTTTATTTAAGAAAATGTGTAAAAGGTGGAAATGGCCTGAGGTCGATAAGGTAACGTGTAACCAACGTTGAAAAGCCTTTAACTCTATCTCAATCAATTTAAATTAATATTCTTATGTCAACAATAATAGGGTTCGGCGCGGTATGGCCAGTTATGTGTCTAATATATGTGCCGTTAAAACCTAAACAAACAAACAAGAAACAATCGTTTATTGCAATGAATCAATCAATAAATGTATTGTTGTGCGTTATGAGAGCATCTGCCGGAAAATCATTCACTGTGATATTATTGACAGAATAACACATACAATTTTCTACTTTTTAAAAGAATATACCAGATAAATTAATTGTTTGAATCTAATTTGAAATGTAAGCGTACGTTTTGCTTGATTTATATCATCCTTTTATTCTGTCTAATTCCACATGAACATACATTAAGAAACGTTTTTCACTAGAACTGTGTAAGTGTGCCGTAAAACCATTCCACTTGGCTATATATTATATTATAAGTGAAGTATTACATTACAGCATGACGGGTCAAATCAACTACATTTGACGGAAAATAAGTTATAAAGTAAATCACGTTGTTTATGTTATTTTGGAATCAAAACTAATATTAATTGATACGGATTTTATTGTTTATTCAATTTATTTTGATTAACTGTGTTTCAAAACACCTTTTTCACAAGTCCAATTAATAAAGCTATGGTAAAAATGAATTATATGTTAATTTGTATGCCATGATTAATAATGTGTACATTGAATTGCTATACAAAATGATTACATTATGTTATGATGCTTTTCCATTCCTCACTGAATCTTTCATTGTGATAGCATGTAAACAATGATATATTACAATGAATCAATCAATAAATGTAATGTTGTTTGTGACAGCATATGCCGGAAAGTCATTCATTGTGATATCATTGAGAAAATAACACATATATGTTCAAACCTTTTAAAAGAATTTACCAGATCTGAATCTTCCGGATATGGTCAGACTATCATATCTCACCACAGGTCTCTCGAGCGACCCTTTCTAGTTTGCTTAAATCCTCGATCTGTTTTAAATAAATAGCACTTCGGTGACCGACCTGGGGATGATTACATTGATCAGTAATTGATTTAATTACAATAACTTTCAGATTTTATTGTAATTGATTACAATTGATTACTCAGACTTGCCTCTGTAATCAATTTAATTACAATTACTTTAAGAAAGTTATTGATTGACAATTGATTACATTCCATGTATAACTATAAACAAAAGTTTCTTAATGCTATTTAATATATACATTATATACACAAAGGATTTCCAGCTCATCAACAGTCATCATTTTAACACACTTTTAGTTACTGTCACATCACTTTATCATATTTTAGCATTGCACTTTAGCATCATAAGTACATGACTGCATCTACCAGGACGGAAAATTTTACCCGCAACACTAAGCAAACGCTCTACAGGGGCCAATGATGCAGGAATGGTCCTCAGTCTTCTTGGTGTAGGTTTCATAATGAACTCTCTGCAACAGAAATTTTGAAAAGTGTCAATTCTACAGTATGCTGTATTCAGGTGTTAAAACAGGTGTGAAAACAATAAATTTTTATATGGGAATTCAAAGAGACAATAGGCTTTACAAAGAAATTATAATTTCTTTTACAAACACTTCAATGGTACAACAGTATTCATTATAATATAGACACATTGTCTATCACCTTACAAAATAACTGTTGCATATAATTGAAATATGGTAATAATGCATCTGACATAAACTCTAGAATATATAAATTAAGAAGCTATCTACATTGTTTGAAACTTTTAAAACATGGTTTAACCAAAATATGTGAAACAAAATTTAACATACCTTTATGTTGGTAATGAAAATTGAATGTGACTAAGTGTTTCCATTTATCTTCTTAGGGCACAATTTGCACTGTGCTGTCACATTTCCAGATGTTTCTTTCGGAAATTCAAAGACATCATACATCCAATGATTTGACATTTTGGTTAGAATACCAGCCAAACCATGTCTATCTTTTAGTTAGAATTTGGTTTACTGTATGGTTTAAAACTGATTTCTTCATTGTGAGTGATGTCTTAAAATGTCTCACTTGATATTTTACTACCTTAGTTAAACTGTAACATGTGAAATAAATCATTTGAATTTCAATAGTTTTATGTAAAATCTGAAAGTAATCAACATCAATCAAATTGTAATCATTATTACAGGCTGAATTTAAGCTGTAATTGATTAATTACAATTAATGTAATCCATTTTGAGCAAGGTAATCAATTACATGATGATAACAGTGTAATCATGTAATCAATTAAAAATCGATGATTACGATTAGTGATTACCCCAGGTCTGTTCGGTGACAGAGTCACGAACTCTATCCCTACTTGTGCTCAAACTTAACTTTGCCGGGAACCATCTTGTTCTCATCACGTCGAAGTGGATGTCCATCAGGGAAATTTGAAATTTAAAACTGCTAAAGGACTGCAAAAATTGAACCTATGTGAAAGTCAGTACACGGTGTATTTTGATAACACATGTACCGTGTTTTGTGTAGAACTTCAGGTTTCTGTAGTGTTCTGTGTACTTTTGTTTGTCGTTCAATGTCAGAACACAAGCGATTGTCCGGTTTTATATTGTCCATGTTGACACCACACGACTCCGCAATTCTGACAGTGTTTCCGATTAATCATCTTTTGTAATTTTCACTCGTTCCGGGGCTAGTGGGAAATCTGAAATCAATAAATGAACGAATTTCTCATATTTACCAATGCATTATTTTTTGTCTGGTCTAAATATGTACAGGTGAAAGATATACCAACAGAGCGGGTACGGAACGGGCTTTAAGATCAGCCATTTTGGCTTGTTACTATAAGTTTAATCAAAATAAAAGTGGAAAAATATCATACCATCGTGATCATCGTGCAGTTCTGGTGGATAGCTCAAATCAACATCTAAAATATAACCATGATCATTATCTGATGGTATTTCCGCAAAATCAATTCTGTCTATCTCATTTCTTTCGAGGAAACGAGATCTGTATGCTGGGAGTCTTGCAGAGGTCTATGTTGATGTATACAACCCATTGAAACCCATGAAGTCGATGTAGCTGTTCTTTTCATCTTCGTTGAACATTTCTTTTGGCATTCCGGCGTTGTTTGCCCGGGCATACCTCGGATGTCCAACAACTGCAATACCACCTGTGAATGAGTACGTATCTAAGGTAAAGTGATACCATAACGATAGTTATTAAACTATAAAATGTGTATTTCTTTATCAAACAATCTACAAACTTTTAAAAATTGTCTTAACGTATCGTTTACGTTTGAAAAGGCTCACTAAATCTCTATTTAAAAAAGTGTTTGCCATTTAACGAAAATAAAACATGACAGTTATTTAATTAATCAATTATATGATTAAATAATTAATAAATGAATTTCTTTCTAAGTTAAATAATTAATTATCAATAACTAACTTAATTAATAAAAATTGATTAATTAATTTTAAACTTACCCCTTATAGCATTTTTTATCATAAGATGTGCTTCGTGGGTAGTTTGCAGTCCAAGTGAAATGCCACTGAACCGATACAAAGCTAGCGAGTGTGTAAAACCTAATAGGGTCCAGTTTAAGGTCTTTCATCACAGCTGTTCTCAGATTGCTGACACTATCGGCCGTAAATAAAATAAACAGTCTGTAATCAGTACCAATTCCATTAGTTTTTTACGACCTTTTCGTTAGCTGAATTCCAGACGTTTTTCACGACTCGGTAGTCGTCTTGTGACAATGTCGTTTCCTCGATGCAGTCACCGAACTGTTCAATGGATGGCAGTTCTGACTCGATCGATCAGCGCCTCTGGACCTCTTATGTAGTCCCTACATAACATTATTTTACAAAGCTTGTATTCATTAGCTGAGCACGGCCAGTACGTATTGGCATGCACGAAAGCGCGATCACCTTCTTCCGCTCGAAGTCTGTCTACAAGAGATCTAAGTGGGTCCTTGAAGAAATTCTTAAAGTCGATGAAGCGGCATCTGTTTATGATCAACCCTTCGTATGAGTCTTTAGTCTTTGGAATGGCTTTAATGTTATCGACGCCATGAATATCAGCTGTGCAATAGAATTCTTCCGTCGTACACGGAGAGGTCGTTTTAAACAACAATAAGATGATTTGGTACCTTCAGTTTCTGATTACATCCCATGCAGGCCCTGCCTCGAATCTTACCTGCAACAAAGCAACGTGTGCGATAATTTGAGTGGAATAACATCATGAAAATAATAAAAGCAAACATTATCAAGCACATGTACAAACAAAAGCAAATTAATTGTAATTAAATTCATATTTAAATAAATGTTTACATATTTGAAAATATAAAAACTCAATTCAGCTGAGAAACAGCTGAGGAAAATATCTAGTTTAAAATGAGTTCAACCATAATTTTACATAACCAATTAATTAAATAGGACAGGACAGTGACAACTTGGGTATTACCTGACTGTAAATATAGACGAGTTCTATTCTGTTAAGGATGGCTGAAAAGCATTTTCCGTCAACAAAGTCCCTGACCGGTGATAACTTTTTACAAATCGTGAAAAAATGAGATGATATTTATTTGTTAGCTAACGTAACTTGTTAATTTTGACCTCTTACGTAATGGTAGTGTTTATTAGATTTAGTTTTTATGAAATTTTAACGATTAAAAGGGATGAGGCCACTAAATTCAGGTCAGACTAATCTATATAAATTACACGCTTTAGCACATTTTTGCACGTAGTTAAAAATACTTTTGAATTGGCATACCTGTAATGTGGCAGTGATCCATTGCAACGCGCTGTCCCGGAACGAATGTGTCGTCACAGACGTGGCATTTATCATTTGATGCCTCGATGTTGCGGATTCCTTCATCACAATACGTCATTGGCGTAATTCGCTGCATGATCGCAAGGGCTTCTGACTGTTCACGTTGCATGCAATCTAAAAATTCCTTCATGACTATGTCCGGGTCGTTGTTCGTGAAGAAAACTGGGTTTTTCGGATAGCTGTTATCAGTACTAATTCTGTAATATGCAAAAGCACATGGCTCATGAAATCTTTCCCTAACGGTCCTTCTGTTGGTTCATTGATGTCATAAATTGGCCGTCGGAAACACTCGAACCTTGCCACGATTACGAA
Source organism: Ruditapes philippinarum (assembly GCF_026571515.1). Lineage (NCBI taxonomy): Eukaryota > Metazoa > Mollusca > Bivalvia > Venerida > Veneridae > Ruditapes > Ruditapes philippinarum. The sequence continues at coordinate 8,900 of NW_026861213.1, read as the reverse complement.
TGGTGCTTCAAGTTGTAAATGATGCTTTTTGAATTGTACGAAATGTTTACCAGGCAGTGGCATTTTCACGTGCAAAGGTTCCACTAAATTACACAGCTCCATGTGTTGCTGTAGGTCTCTTTGGGAGTATTTAGCATTTAAGCATCGCGGACATACATAGAGTTTATGGTTGGACGCACGTTGATGGTAGATGAGAGTCCCCAGGTCCTTAATGGCACAATAGTGTGGAAATGCCTGCTGTGAAGCACTGTCATAATTCTTCTGCATTACATTAAACAGCAGTAAACTAGCATGGACTGCTGACCGTTCCAAGGCGGCGCCCCACTCTGTTCCTCAGATGTATGTCTATGTTGTTTCATACTGTTTTGGTGACACTTTTGCTTGTGTCCCTTGTTGTTGTCTCGTCTACGGTGGGTGTCTTCCCCATTGCCTCTAGATTTTATTTCTTTGATTAACACCCCCCACCCCCCGGTCTCCTGTCCCCTTCCCCTTTATGGGCCTTTTATTATTTTCTTTGAATTCCTAATCAGTTATAAATTATTATTATTTTCTTTGAATTCCTAATCAGTTATAAATTATTTATCATTTAATGTTTAACATGTCCGTGCTCTGTCTTTGCCCTGTCCTGTTTTTGTTTGGGGTCCGCCTGGGCTCCTTGCCATTGGTTCTTGTTGCTGGGTCATGTGGGGGTTGCGTTCATTGAACGCCGCCTTTCCTTGTTGATCTTGTTTATCATATTTTATTACTTTTATTTGTAGACACGAACAAAGGAAAAACCGTGTCGTTTTCATACGCAAAAACGTTGACTGAAATCTCGTTTTCTATTTCAAAGTCTGGAATTTTTGTCACAGTAACCGTTTCATTTTGATCCATGCTTTCCGGTAACCGGTACATTTGTCTTTTGTCCTCAAATTCGGACCAGTGCACGGAACCAGTATGCTCATCAGCTTTATGATGAATGGCTGCAATGACTGCATATAAAAAACAAGTTTTGCTGTTAGCTGGTCTACCGGTGACATTTATCAAAGCACGAGTTCTCAATAACTCTTGCGGCAGTTCAAGGTCCCCACAGTTACCACCTAAAGGATTATATTTCAATATAAAAAGTTCTAGAAGTAACACTTCATCAAGAACCCAGCCACTTTCAGATGAACAGTACGATTCCAGCGATGAATTCACTTTAAAATATGCTTGGTCAATTTGGGCTGGAATCGTATCGCTGGATAACAGAATCTGAGATTTTGCTCTAAAACAAGGAAAGTCTGTGTCCCTGAAATGAAAAAAAAAATGTAAAATTTTCTTTGTTTCATTGCTATTATAGGAAATGTTTCAAAGTATTCTAACATTTTACTATGACTTTTCAAATAAACACACGATCAAGCAAGCAAACAATCAAACTAAAAAAAGAAACAAGTAAACAAACCATGAAAAATACATAAATAATTGCTTTTCCTTTCGTATATTTTTTTTTCATTTTATTCGCTGACGACAGTTTATATGGCTAAATGATATTTTGAATACTTACCTAATATTTCCATCATTGTCATACCGAACCATTCTGCATTTCGCATTTAGGTACCAGCGCACATTCGTCCATCTGCAAGAGAATATGAAATGAATATCAATTTTATAAATATGCATTGCTGATCAATTATTGTTTTACTCTTTAAACAGGGTATTGCGCTTATACTCATTTGGAGCGTTACACCTTTAGTGGTAATTATTATTATTAACCAACAGGACAGAACATAATTTCTACTTAAGAAGCAGAGATTAAATTAAAGGTTGCATTTTGTAATTACATGTGCACAAAACATAAATCTATCCATGTGTTATATATTTTTTGATATAAAAGATTTTAACAAAATATAAATTACCTCTCTAAATACGTTTCGAGATTCCAATTTATTTGTTGTCGTTTTCCGTCGAAAAGTACCAACAATGAATACTTTTCTGCGTCGGTCGGTTTTATTGATATTTCAGTCCCAGCATTTCCGTGTATTGATCTGGAGGTCTGCTGGAAGGCTGGTTCCACGTCCAACACACGTGATGGTCCGGGAGTCGGATCATTTGAAGCGACAGTAGAGCTTGATGAATTGGCTGACGGCGAAATAAGGGCCGATTTCCCCGTGATCTTCCTCAGAGCTTTAACTTGAGGCAATGTCAGATAGTCTTCCCTGAAATGTCTTCTGGCATGGGCAACTAGTTGTTCTTTGTCTATGCCAAATACCTCGTCACACAAAGGACAAATATTATTGTGAGACCGTCTCAAACGTAAGTCCAGGTAGTTCCGAGACTTGAATATCTTCTGGCATATAATGCATTTTTTGACTACTGCCGCGCATTTTGAACTATGTCTATTTGAATCACGCCGCGTTTTAAATTGATTTGATTTGATGAATTCAATTTAGTTGGAAAATGTTGTCCGCAGTTTTGGCACGTGTTTCCGTCTGTCAGATTATGTTGTGGAACCGATTTTTCTCACAGACATTTGATTTTAAGTGTCTTGTTAAGTTCCATTTATTTGAAAAATGTTTTCCGCATTTTGGGTACGCGTTTCCGTCGGTCAGATTATGTTGTAGTGTCTCTAATTCGTCATGTATCTCCCCTTAACTTGGCTCATAACTTATATAAGAAATATCCGCAAATTAAAGTTATTTGATAAAGTTGTTGTCGCTGTCAGCATTTGCCTTATATTTAAATTGCTCAAATTTGACAATTAATTTGGATTAGGTAATGTATTAATAGTAATCTAAAAATATTAGTGGGGTCTATTATTAGCATCACTAGTAATTGTTAATACAGGTTTCTTCAAAACTGAACATGAAATACGAAAGTAGTATAAGGTAGTTCTGAAAAAAAAAAGAATTTCGACTCATTTTATTTTTAAGACTTATCGGAAAAGTTGTAAAGTGAAACCTCGATATTTAAGACCACCTTGGTCATTTAAAAAAAAAATCAGACCATTTTCAGCAATTTCAATATACGTACTATTTTATCTTTTACTATAACGAAAAAAAAAGAAAGATGAAAGAAGTGTAGAAAATCAAATAAATACACTTACTTGTGATAACTTATTGGATAACTCGCGACAATACCAAACAACAGACGTTGTACCACTGTTTCCCCTGAAATCCAATGTTTCGCTTGAAAGCGGCCTCATTTATAACGCGGCAACTATTCTTTGTCATGCGAGTTCGTCCGTTTTGAATGGTATACCTTATGCACTAATTTTCAACAAGCAAGTTATTGAAGGTGCTTTTACCCTCTCTTATTAGAATATGGTTTACGTGAATGTGTCTATTTATAAATGATAAAACCCAACATACCTATATGTCAAAATATATCATATAATTTTATATATACACATTCACTGGGAATTAGCGAGAAAGCATTATTTAATTAGCCAGCAAATTATCTAGAATAATAAAAAAAGATAATAATAATGATATAATAACAACAACAACATTATCCATTACATATAATCATCATCATCATCATCACCAACACAAATAATGATAATAATAATAAAAATAATAATAATAATAATAATAATAATAATAATAATAATAATAATAAATAATTAAATAAAAAGAATAAATGAATAAGTGAATTTGTAAAACTAATTTGTAAAATAAAATCATAGTAAGAAGGGGGAAAATATATTTTTTCAAAAATAAAGGGAGGTAATAAAAACAGCAGAAAGTACAAGAATAGACAATTTGCATACAATAATGAAATATTTTATGAAAAAAAATGATATAAATAAATAAAAATAATGAAGAAAAGTGTAAAATAATAATAAGACAAAACATTAAAAATGCATAGAGAAAGTTTTAAAACAGTTGCTAAATATTTACAATTGCCAACTAAAATTTACAATTTGAACAATACACTGGTGTTCATGCCAGAAGGAAACACAGTATCAAGTCTGTGAATCCAAGATGTTTCACGGACGAGTCTGTCCATGTCATTGTCAACAATGTCAGGTAAAAAGCTGAAGTCATACTGTGGTCTGTAGTGTTGAAATGTGTTGCAACACCACTGGCATACACAGGGTCACTGAAATTCTTAATGTCATATCTGTGACTACTCATTCTTTTGAACACTTGTTGTTTAGTTTGGCCAACATATTGCATGTTGCATTTTTTTACATGATATTAAATAAATAACATTATCGGATGTACAATTGTTATTTATTTAATATTATGTAAAACAAACAAATTATGAAACACCGTCTTAATAATACTTTATAGAAACGCGAAGATTCCATGATAACCTTTCTTAACTTAATTAATTAAACCAAGGAAGACAACGGCATGAACAAATCCAAACAAGCAAAAGAAAAAAGAGGGCCTTGATGGCTCTGAGTCGCTCACCAGAAACAACTGCTTTTCAGTGTTGGAAATTATTTTTCAAAAGAACTTGCTGAAAGGCAAGTCCAGCTCTTTCGGCAAGTTCAGCTCAACTTTAACTTGCCCCTCAAGTAATATACTTTCACAACGATGATCGTTTTAGCTTTTTTTCTTCATAATAAACAATAGGGCCACTAAGATGGTCTCAGATAACTTATCTAACCCATCATTTCATTATTCACTATATAAATTGTAATATTTTGCCCTAATAATTTGGAAAGGCTTTGTTAAAAACATGTAAGTTGCAAGTGTGTTCCTATGAGATTATGTAGAATAAATGCAGAATAAATGACCACTAGAGCAGGATTAATATTTACTGGACACTTGTTTTATAACTTTTTTTGATTGAAGACACAAAACATGTAAGGTGTAGATGTTTGAAGTTTACAGTTTAAGACAACAATTTTTTTATACATTCAGTATGGTAACATAATTGTACCTCAAAAAAAGACAATAGGTCAAACATTGTAGAATTTATGAAAAGTAGGCCAGCTGATATTAAAATTCAATTCAGCATCAGAAATTACACCCCTAGTCCAAGTCTGTAAGTCAAAATCACAAAAATGAAGGTCAAATTATATCAAAAATATCAAAAGTAGGTCAATTTATATCAAAATTCATTTCGGCATCAGAATTTACACGCCTGGTCCAAATTTAAAATATGAATGTCAAAATTCAAAAAAAGTAAATCAAATGGTGTCAATAATACCTAAAGTAGGTCAGCTGGTATCAATATTAAATTCAACATAAACAAATACACAAATTACACCCATAGTCCAAATTTCAAGTCTGTACATAAAAGACAAAAAAGTAGGTAAAGCGATATCAAATATATCAAAAGTAGACCAGTTCAAATTCAATTCAGGATCAGAAATTAAACCCCTTTTCTAAATTTCCAGCAGGTACATCAAAAAAAACGACAAACTAGGTCAAATAATATCAAATACTAATATCAAAAGAAGTCAAGTCAATTGATATCTTAATTCAATTCGCATCATAAATTACATTCCTGGTCCAAATTTCAAGGCTCTGTACACCATTCCAAATTTCAAGTCTCTATACATCAAAAACAAGAAAGTATGTGCAATGGTTTTGTCGTATAGCTGGTTGCACAGGCTAATTAGTCATACACGCTATATTCAAAAAGAATGACAAGTCAACATGTATATACATATATTAAGGTTTTTATTTCATAATGTGCACTATGGAACATGACTTTGATTTATGAATATTATAGTGCAGGATACATGCGGACTGAGCTTATGTCAAAATGATTAATATATGTAACTTTATAACGCGTGTATTTATATACATTATAACATGTCCTTATGACAGGTTGTCATTATATATACTATTCTCAAATGTCCAGTGAGGAGTTCGGTTTTGGTATTCCACTCGTACACTTGTGTGTTTGTATTTGTATATTAAAAGTATGTAACATCCGTGAGTTCTTCCTCCGTTATACGACAACGGTTGATTTGGCGCCTAAGACCAGCGATGTCGAAGCGACGATTTTGGACAGCGGGACACAACGAAGTACCTGAAACAGAAAATTAAAGGTGAGTGATCGTTTATATACCTGTAATTTGCTAATTTTGAAGATGTCAGATCAAGAAATAGCTACAATTTTTGAAAATTTGTCGGATAAATTGGACAATATTTCAACTGTCATAGGTACACAGGGTTTATCAGAAATAGTACAAAATTTTGATGGAAATTCTAAATATTTTAATGACTGGATAAAATCTATAGAAAAATATGCTGTTTTAAAAGGTTTGGATGATAATAAAATAAAATTAGTCGCATTTCAATCAAGTAAAGGGACTGTAAGCGATTTTATATGTAGATATTTGCGTGATAATCATCGTAATTCGTGGGAACAATTAAAAGAAGAAATAAGTACTAGATTTGGGGAAATTAAAGATTTACATCATGAATTTTATCTTTTGAGAAATTTAAAACAAGATTTGGGAGAAAGTGTTCAATTTTTTGGGGAAAAATTTATTAATTGTGCTGAAACCGCTTATGAAAATTATAAACTAGGAGATAATAGTTTAATTGTTGAACTTCAGTTAGTAGAATTGTTTACGGATAATTTAGCGCTTAATTATTTAAAACTTAAACTTATGAGAGAAAAGCCAAAAACTTTACAAGAAGCAATTACTTGCGCAATGAATGAACAGAATTTCAGAGCTAGATTTTCTGCCAGAGTAAAATTTTCTAATTCTCAAAATCATGCAAAATACATGAATTACAAAGCAAATAATTTTAGTCATTATTATACAAAAATATTTTGCGTGTACTGTAAGAGACCAGGTCACCATGTGCGTAGTTGTAGATTTAGGAAAAATGAAATATATTCTGTATTTTACCGACAAAATTTTTCACGATTTAGGAAAAATAATAGCAATAATAGTTTGAAATCAAAGATTAAGTGCTGGAAATGTAATAAATGCGAGAATGTCGTAAACAAAATTTTTACGACAGAAACAAAATAAATTTTCAGGAAAACTAGCAAGTTCCTGTCACAAAGGGGTCATTGACAGGAACGATAAAATACCAAAATTTAGTGTAGCATTAGCTGGAAGCCCTAATTCGTGTTTGATTAAAATAGAAAACTATAAATACAGATCGTTAGTAGATTCAGGTGCTGAAGTTTGTCTTCTGCATCGCAGAATATATAGAAAATTGAAGAATCCCCCTCAACTTATAAAACAGAAAATAAATTTATGTTCAGTTGACGGAAATTATTTACATATAGATGGTGTAAAAGCACTACATGAGCAAGCTCTTAGGGCGTATAATAATCTTTTAAACGTTTTTGATAATGTTAGTCTAGATATTCGTACCAAGTTATCTCTTTTTGATACTATGATTGTCCCTATATTAACGTACGGATGTGAAGTTTGGGGTGCTTATAATTATAAAGAGGTAGATAAATTACATATTCGATTTTGTAAATATATATTAGGCGTAAAGAAACAAACTCCTACATATGCGGTATATGGTGAACTTGGCCGAGTGCCTCTGTCAGTTATATGTAAAGAAAGAAGCGTTAAATTTTGGTTGAAAATTATGAAAAGTAATGATTTACCTATTTATCAAATGTTTAATGATTTATGTAATAATGTAAGTACCTCTAGTTGGGCTAGTAGAATGAATTCTATTATAGATCATTTAGGTTTTTCAGATATAAGGTTGACATTTGATCCTAGGGTTAATTATTACCTTTTGATAAAATCTAGAATACGAGATCAATTTATTCAAGAATGGAGTTTAAATATTAATTCTATGTCAAAATTAGATTGTTATTGCAAATATAAAACTGAATTTTGTTTTGAAAAGTACTTGGATGTTATATTGAATGATAAGCTAAGGCAGCATTTGACATGCTTAAGATTGTGCTCACATAGTTTAGATATAGAATTAGGAAGATATAATAATATTGAAAGAAGTAATAGATTGTGCAAACTATGTAACCAAAATGCAGTAGAGTCAGAATATCATTTTGTTATGTGTTGCTCACGTTACAGTAGTATTAGATCGAAATATTTGGGCCAGTGTTCATGGCCAACTTTACAAAAGTTCAATGCATTGATGTCAAATAAAAGTAAAAAATATATGTTTAATCTAGCAAAGTATATAAAAGAAGCATTGTGTTTACGTCAAAATACCCTTGAAAGTTTACCTGTCTTCTGATCGTATATTGTACTTCATTATTTGTCTATGTTAGTTATGTATATAATAGTCTTTGCCATAAGTTTTTTTGTTTGTTTGTAAATGGCCAAAGGCAAATGTATTGCTGATTGCCAATAAATAAATGAAATGAAATGAATTAAATCTTAATTTTCAAATAGGGAAAACAGGAACAACTCAAAAATTCTATGTTGTTTCTAAAATGAATAGAAATATTATTTTAGGCCGTGATTGGTTAACACAAAATGGTGTTAGATTATATTTTGATTTAGGCTGCTTAAGAGTTAATAATACATATGTACCCCTCGAAGAAGATATTCATATTGCATCAATTGTTAGATTAAAGCAGGATGTTATTCTGAAGCCTCAAACAGTTAATGTGTGCACTGCTAAGTTAAAACAAAATCCAGGCTTGGAAAATGATAAATTATATGAATTAAAAAGTATAGAAACTGGAATGATTGCTTCTGAACCAGGTCTTATGATAACAAATTCTGTTATGAAACTTTCGGCTGATAGAAGATTTCCTATTATGATTGTCAATAATACACATAAACCTATAAGATTGAAACGAGATTCAGTAGTTGCTAAAGTTTCAGAAGTTGAGAGCATTAACTTGGTTACAGAGGCTTTTCAAACAACTTCCCCTCTTAACAACGATTTCGAACGTGATATTCATACACCTCCAGAGCATTGTTAATATTGTTAGAGACTTATTAAGGAAAAATAGAAATATTTTCGCAAATAAAGATTCTGAATTATCACAGACAGATACTGTAACCCAAAAAA